>NW_009187291.1:7683-11968 GCF_000690835.1 Fulmarus glacialis
GCTACCTGCTCCTGTCCCAAGCCTACGCGGAGTTGGGAGGACTAAGCTGGGTGGAGACAGCCTGGAGATGACCCCTCATCCCTCCGAACACCGCATCCAGCTGTGGCAACGCCAGCTGAGCCAAGAGAAGCTTCACGCCTCCTTCTCCCTCCCTGGGAAAGTGGGGTTGAGTTGGACAACTGGAAGACGGAGAACGCTCAACAGCTGCTCCGGCAACATCTGCCAAGGGTGACCTCAGCCACGCAGCCCTGCCAGACAGTTGGGCAGCGAGATGTACAGGCAGCAACGGACGTGCAAGATCTAACGCTCATCGCCGGCCAGTCCGGAGGAGAAAGGAGAAAGCCAAAGCCAAGAATTTAATTCCGCATCCCCAAGTTTTGGCCCACCAAGATCCTACAGGTCTGCAACGCCGTGACGAAGGAGAAGCCGCGATCCTCGTTGGCTTCAGCCCTGGTGTAACCTCGGCAAGGAGTGGGGCTGCGGGAAGGGAAAATTCAGTCCCCTGGTTTTAAAACGCGGGCCCAAACTGGGCGAAGCAGGAGTTAGAGCTTAAACTGCCTGCACGCGAGTTCAGCCCACAGCTAAAAAGTTGAAACTTCTAAATAATGAATTAAGGTTTGGTAACTAAAGAGTTAAAGACCTCTAAATAAGGAATTAAGGTTTCCTAGCTAAAAAGTTAGACTTCTAAATCATGGATTAACATTTCAAGGGGAAACGTGGATGACTTTGCAATCGCTTTTTAAAATTAAACAACTCCAATAATGAATTAATGTTTCAAGGTGGATGAATTTGCAGTCGCTCTTTAAAGTGAAACAATTTTAAAATAGAGGGAACTACCTATGCTTAAGAGAAGACTAATTTAGACAGACAACTTCAGAAAGACGGGCCTTTATTTTAAAAAGAATCAAAAATGGGGTTTTTTAAATCAAATCTCCTTATTCCTCTGATTTATGCTCTCTGAGGCCATCTCCTGGGCTAAAAGAAAAAGGGTAGATTTATACAGTAATGGAAATTTTCTATAAAAAACCCATGTGAGCATTTCCTAAGAGCCCTTCTGGAAGGATGCCGGCTTGTTTGTTTTTCCCAAATGTCAGGGTAACAGCAAGAGGCAAATAAGAGAGACCGAATGTACGAGAACCCTACGGCCAAAATAAATCTGGCAGCCATCTGAAGACGCCTGGTGCGCACGCGCGGGGAGCAAATGACCTTTTTTCCTACTCAGACCCCGACCTCCCCCTCGTCTAAACCTGAGCTTACTTTGATTGTGCTCAGATCCATGGGATGTTTAATGATATCGCAATAATCGTGCAGTCCCAGTGCTTCCACATCCACAGGTTTGTAGAAGGGCCAGGCGTAGGCAGCGTGTTTCTTGGCGAACATCTCTTTGATGATTCCGCTGCAGTATTTTAACTGCTCGGATATTTTGCTACTCTTTTCTACCACGTGTTGTTGAGAATCTGGAACATCCTTCTTTGGAGGCTTCACCGGGCGGCTGCTTTCCCGGCGCGGACCCAGCTTGGTGGACTTGGGTTCGGCGGGCAGCGATGACGATTCATGAATTGGGTCGATGGTTGTTGGTGTCGTGGTGTCTGCTTTCCTCTTCACCCCTTTTTTTGTCTATAACCGAGCAAATAAATCAATATTACTTTTGGCAGCATGCTTTTGACTTCAACCAAGTTGTGTTTCTTGTAGCATTGACTCGGATTCGCCATCACTAGTGACTCAAGCCTTGAGACAACGCTACGAGAAGGACATTGGAAGCCCTTCCAAAAATATTCAGATATTGTTGGTCTGTACTGAGCTCTACAGAAAAACATATGGATTATCTCTGTTGTACCAGCGAAGATCAAGGGCATGAGTCACTTCAGCAAGTCACTTTCTTCCTGAGTCATACAAAAAGCTCAAGGAAGGAATGTTTTAAGAGGATGAACGGGGTTTCCACGCAAACCTGGGTGGAATTCATCACGTCTAACTTTAACTGGTGTCAGAGGGGGTCACCGCAGGCTCCTCATGTTTCTCAAACCCTCAATTTTTTGACCAAACTGTGGCCGTTTGCCTTAAAACGAGACCCCAGCGGCAAAGCAAAGGGCGACCACTTGACCAACCATGGCGTTTCTACGCCGTGAAGATAATTTAAGCTGTCGGATTAAGATAATTAAGGAATCACTCACCTTCACGGGCTGGGCGGGTGTTGGGATAACGGGAGGGTGAGGTTGGATGGGCTGGGGAGCCGGGGCTGGCGGCGCAGGGGCCTGGGGAGCAGGGGGAGGCGGCGCAGGAGGTTGAGGAGGCACCATCGTCATTACTGGGGTCTGGACGATGAGGTCGGGGGTGACGGAAGGAAAGGAATGAGTCGTCTGCGCAGACTGGAGGTTTTGCTGCGGCGCCTGCGTCTGCGCCGGGGACGATGCTTGGGTTGCGTTCGGTACCGTGGATGATCCTGGTTTGGATGTCACTGCCAAGAGAAAAGAAAGAAAAGGTTGCTTCTCTCTTCAAACTTCATTGTTTTAACGGGAAAAACAATTAACGTTTTGTAATGACACTATTTAAAGAACATTGCTCATTAGATAATTAGTATCTTGCAGTTGCCCTTCTTGAGCAACCAGTCAGGGACAAACGCTCACCATGTTTTCCTTCACGAGGATTATTTTTATGGCTCGCTAGGTGAAATGGTGAAGAAACTCAGGACCCAACTGTGCCAAAACCCCTCCAGAAAAAGACCAAGATCAGGCCAGAGGCGTCCTCCTCTCTTCCCCTTCCCTCCACACAAGATTTCTTGCAGGCAGGGCAAGGAGATGAGGGCCTCTTTTCCTGCCTACCCTTTTTTCCTAGGCACCGGTTCTTGACTATCATCATTTTGGAGTCAAAACTGGGCAGCTCTTCCTTCAGGAGCAATTTTGTGCTCCGTTCTCAGGAAGAGTTTCTTAATTCTCGGTGATTTAAGTCATCGGAATTGCTGCTGTCCGGGGGAAATCTCTCCCGACGGCTGGAGAGGGAGGTCCTCGTTAGGGGATTTCAAACACGGAGCAACCGTAGAGGTTGGGACACGAGGTTGGAAATGTCAGCGCTGTCCTTGGACCTTCTAGTGTCCTTGGAGAAGTCACCTCCTTGCTGGAGCTGCTGCTGCTTTGCAGGGCAAAGCTCTGGCCAAGCTTCCAAGCTTTCTGGCATGGAAAAGGGGAATGCTGCAACGCTTGGGACGCTGCTGGGAACACACCACCAGCAGACCTTCAAGATGGAGGTATCAGCAAAATAAGATCAACTCCGAAGTCCGGAGAAGGTTTGGGATCAGCGGGTATTACAGAAGCACCTTCTGCCAGGTATCAAACATACTTCGTCAGCAGTAATTGGATCTTTATCTTCAGGAAGAAGAGAGCTCGGTATTTTTTAAAGCACGGGGACAACCCTTTACGGGCATCCCTAGCAGAGAGAAATCCCACCGCTCGATCC
Organism: Fulmarus glacialis; assembly: GCF_000690835.1. Classification (NCBI taxonomy): domain Eukaryota; kingdom Metazoa; phylum Chordata; class Aves; order Procellariiformes; family Procellariidae; genus Fulmarus; species Fulmarus glacialis. The sequence goes on from NW_009187291.1 coordinate 11,134, forward strand.
GTACCTGTGCTCACCTCCAGGCTGCAGAGACTGGATTTTGGCTGCTGTTTCACCGCGCTCTCAACGAGGAGACCCTCCCGAGCGCGACACGTTAGCTGCGTGTCCCGCCTTGCCGGCTATCCAACACCGCTTCCCAGAATCATGCCCCCAAATTAATTAACTAGAAACGAAACGCAGCCGGGTTTGCTCCCGATCAGCCCCGGGAGCTGCCGTCACTGGGACCCCACAGACAAACCTCGCGTGTTGGCAGACGCTCAACCGCGGCCGCTGGCAGCTGGTTCCTGCTAAAGACGCAACAGCAACCTCCTAAGAAGATAAAATTGGGAGTTTTCACCCCATTCTCCTTGCAAAGTGACAGCGGAGTGCGGATGTCCCTACATCAGGTGGGGACTCGTAGCCAGCGGGATCCCATGGGTCCTGCTGGGATCCCGTGGGTCCTGCTGGGATCCCTGTGGTCCTGCTGGGATACCGTGGCTCCTGCTGGGATTCTGTGGGCCCTGCTGGGATCTTGTGGTCCTGCTGGGATCCTGTCGGTGCTGCTCAGATCCCGTGGTCCTGCTGGGATCCTGTGGGTCCTGCTCGGATCCCATGGTCCTGCTCGGATCCTGCGGGTCCTGCTCGGATCCTGCGGGTCCTGCTGGGATCTTGTGGTCCTGCCGGGATCTTGGGGGTCCTGCTGGGATCCCGTGGTCCTGCTGGTCCTGCTCGGATCCCATGGTCCTGCTCGGATCCTGCGGGTCCTGCTCGGATCCTGCGGGTCCTGCTGGGATCTTGTGGTCCTGCCGGGATCTTGGGGGTCCTGCTGGGATCCCGTGGTCCTGCTGGGATCCCGTGG
>NW_009187291.1:12056-12436 GCF_000690835.1 Fulmarus glacialis
GGGGCTTGCTGGGATCGTGGGGTCCGGCGGGGATCCTGTGGTCCTGCTGGGATCCTGTGGGTCCTGCTGGGATCCCATCGGTCCTGCTGGGATCCCATCGGTCCTGCTGGGACCGTGAAGAAGCACTGCATCGCTGAGGCAAAGCCGACACGCTTCACCTCCTACCTTACACAGGAGCTCGAGATTTTATTGGAAACCCGCAGAGTTTCCGCAGCAAAGCCTTCCCGCCAGCATCACACCTGGTTTTTAATCATTTAACCCCAAATCGGTTATTATACACTGAATTTAGTGCACAATATGATTTAACAGGAGGCGTAGCAGACTAGAGGAAAATGATCTTGCAGGTCCCCGAACAGATATTCTATATAGTAAATATAGAG
>NW_009187292.1:0-734 GCF_000690835.1 Fulmarus glacialis
CATGTTTTTCTTGTACTGAGGACTCCAGACCTGGATGCAGTACACCACGTGGGGTCTGACGAGAGTGGAGTAAAACAGGAGAATCCTCTCTCTCCACCTTCTGGCCACGCTTCTTTGGATGCAGCCCACGCAGAGCTTCTCTCAATCATTTTGGCTGATGTCCAGTTTCCCTTGTGAAGCCATCTTGGCTGTCTGTTGCCCTCCCTGTCTTCGATATGTTTTGACATGTCTTCCAGGAGGATATGCTCCATGATCTTATTGGGCACAGAAGCGCTGGAGGGGTCTGCAGCCCTCCTCAAGGGTGAGCCTCTGCAGGAGCATGGCAGACGTCTCCTGCCCTTTTGATAGCTCTCCCCAGTAAAGCCTTTTCTATCTCCACCTCCATGTGCTCGGGCGTGTTAGTTGGGGCACAGGGAGAGGGTCTTGCCCCGCGTGCCGGTCCCCGCAGCACCTCAAGGCCAGGCCCAGTCTCACCTGCTAGGCACTGGGAGCCACCCGCCTGCCGCAAGCCAGCTCCCTGGGTGCTAGCCTGATCTGCCACACCTCACTCTCCCCTGCTAGGCACTGGGTGCCACCACCTGCCTGCTGCAAGCCAGGTCCCTGCATGCCAGCCTCACCTGCCCGCTCTCCCTCCGTCCCAGGGGTATTTATGACACTGTATCACCAGGTAGAACCACGGTCTTCTCAGGCCAAAGTAGTTTTTGAACTCCACCTTTTTGGCAACCATTTAGCAC
>NW_009187293.1:0-31599 GCF_000690835.1 Fulmarus glacialis
TAAATAAAATTTTCTGATTCAGGAACCATTGGCTGGTTCTTCTGCTTTGTGTGGTCTTTTGGGTGAAAGCTCCCTGGCCTTTTCCTTATTGTCATAGAATCATAGAATGGTTTGGGTTGGAAGGGACTTTTAAAGAGCATCTATTCCAACCCCCCTGCCATCGGCAGGGACATCTTTCACTAGATCACATTGCTTAAAGCCTCAGCCAACCTGGTCTTGAACACTTCCAGGAAGGGGGCATCCACAACTTCTGTGGGCAATCTGTTCCAGTCTCTCATCACTGTCACAGTAAAGAATTTCTTCCTAATATCTAATCTAAATCTACCTTTTTGCAGTTTAAAACCATTACCTCTTGTCCTATCACTACACTCCCTGATAAGGAGTCCCTCCCCATCTTTCCTCTAGGCCCCCTTTAAAGTATTGATAGGCCGCAATAAGGTCTTCCTTGAAGCCTTCTCTTCTCCAGGCTGAACAACCCCAACTCTCTCAGCCTTTCTTCATAGGAGAGGCATTCCATCCGCCTGATCATATTCGTGGCCCTCCTCATGGACCAACAGGTCCATGTCTTTCTTGTGCTGAGGGCTCCAGAGCTGGACGCAGTACTCCAGGTGGGGTCTTGCCAGAGCAGAGTAGAGGGGCAGAATCACCTCCCTCGACCTGCTGGCTACCCTTCTTTTGGTGCAGCCCAGGATGCGATTGGCTTTTTGGGCTGCGAGCGCACATTGCCAGCTCACATTCAGTTTTTCATCCACGAAGACCCCCAAGTCCTTCTCCACAGGGCTGCTCTCAATCCACTCATCACCCAGCTTGTATCCAGATATAAGTTGGTAGTTTTGATTATTGTTCAGAAAGCTCCCTAAAGCACAAAACTATGTAAATTCCCTATCTGTTTCTCATTCCCATTAGGAATCAGTTGCATATTCATCACAAGCTACATAGCTCAGCAGTAGCATCAGCAAGGGAAAGAACTGTATTCCATTTCCTTTGAAATTCTGTCTACTGCAGCATGGTTTGACCACTTAAATCAGTTCACAAGTCAGTATATTATAGAATGTTTTCTAAAACAATAAAATCCTTAAATGTCATCCCTACTCTGCCAGGAAGTTTGCAGGAAGTTCTTTCACTAGGAAGCTCTAGAACTTTCAAGTACCCAGACGATTGTTGAATGTATTTTGATGATATTCTTGCAACAGCCATGCCATATTCAAAAATGTAGGATGAAAGTCAACAGGAAAATTTGGCTATACGGACAGGAATAGAAGAGTGGTTTGACTGGCCTGTCAAACTGGTTTTATGGTTTATTTCAGCCCCTATAGTGCAGTGGCACAGTTAGCCTACTATATGTAAGTACGCAGTGAGTATGTGAAGTGTTCAAATTCCCAGACTGTTCTAAATTATTATTTTATTTTAGCAGCTGTGGTAGAGTTCCACAAGACTCATAGGACCTTAACATTAGATATTTAAGATCACTGAGTATGGGAACTTTTTTTTTTTTAATAAAAGTCTAGTGCATATTGATATTCCACATGAAAAAAAAGTGGAAGAGTAATAAACTTTTTTTTTTGCATTCTCAGCATTTCCAAGTACTGGTATGAAGAAAATCCCAGTTCAATGGGACAAGATCCTACTGTTTGTCTCCACATAAGAGAGTATAATTTTTATTCCTTCTCACATGGTCATCATTCAGTTATAAGCAAAAATGGATATTGACTTCCATTGTAAATCTTACTTTCAACTTTTGGGTTTTTTTTTTGTTAGGGACAGATTTGTAAGTGTTTAAGGAGTTAGGTACCAAGATGCTTTGAGAAACCTCCACTTCTGTGTCCTGTTATTTTAAATACTTTGGGTCACAGGAGACTACTTTCTGTTGACTTTGTCAAGGCTATACACTTGAAACAGCAAAAATGATACAGAGATTCACTTTATCCATACCCTTAAGTAACTCAAAGAAACCATAAAGCTGGCTTATCTAATGATGTCTATCAGAATCAGATGCTTTCATGTGTTTCCGAATTCCGTGTGTCTAGACAACATTTCAAAATGAGACTTAATCCAGTAACTCATTAAGTGTTGTAATGATGCTTGTCCTACATATAAACATTATTTAAAAGGCTATTTTCATTCATTTTGTCTTTGTGCTGAAATAAATATCACAACAAATATGGACAGAAGTAGATAGACGTGTAGTCTTACTACGTCTAGCTTTGCTATGCTGATTTCCTCTTCGGTCTAGAACCAAAATGGGGAAAAAACAGTGGCGTGCAAAGAAAGGAGAATAAGGTTAGTCGGTCTCATTGACGCCCTCCTCAGGCACCGGGAGAGCTCGGCGGTCACTGGTTACGTCAGTCAAACGTGGGCTGCTCCGTGGGGCCGAGTCTTAACGCTGAGGTCAAGGAGACCCCTAGTGGCGGCGGTTTGCCATCGCGGAACTGCCGCTGATGGTCTTAAAGTGTTAGTTAATAAAACTAGTTGGCGTGTCCGGGCTCCTTGCACACTGCTACTCGTTAGTTTGGGGAGGAAGGAGGCTGCTTCAGTTCCTTTCCACTGTTATTATAATTTTATTGTTTTTACAATGGAAAAATGAATTTATTGGAAACATTCACAGCACTTCAATGCTGCTTGAATATAAAAAATCTATTTAGCGTCAAGATACTACTCTTGGAGAACTAGGTAAAGCAGTATCTACCTCCATAGCTAGAATCACTAGGTAAAACTCTATTGCCAGTGTTATCCAGAGGTTAAAACTAAGTAGTCATTTTCGTTGCTCCTGTCCTTAACATGTATTTGACCCACTCACAGAAGCAAATTACATGCACAAATGAAGAAATCATGGGGAAAAAAAAAAGGGCAAAAAAAGCGCGCATGAAGTTCATGGTTTTCAGGCAGATAATATTTAGCAAAGGACAGTATAGTTTCAGTGTTTCCCAGTGCCATAGACAAGGTATGGCTATTTTTATGGTTAAACAAAGTTCTGAAGGTGTACACTAACTCACTACAGCAGTCTGGATTCTTCAGTATCAATGAAAGAATTTCATGCAAGGTTTAAACAAAGAAAAGGGACACCACTGATGATAGATGAACTTTCCTGGGTCTCAGCTGCGGGACTCAAAGTAAGTCTTGATTAAAAGAGGGATGGAATAGCAGACAAAAGTTGGACAGGAAGGAGGCGCAGACACTTGGACAGTGGAAAAATAGGTCAGAGCAGAATACCTAAGGTCAAAATTTGGTGGCATAGAGTGCCATACATCAACATTTTACTTTGAAACAAAACCACCAAATGGATATAAAATATTTCTATATTAGTTTAGCCTTGCAACTATATTCATTCTTAAAGCAACAAAAATACTTATAATCTGGGAAGGGATAATGCTGAACAACAAATCACAGCCTTGTAACTGATAGTAATTTGACATGTGTAACTGGGCTTAAAACAACACTCCTGTAACCAAGCTGCATATAGACATCAGTCACTCCTGAAGTGAAAAAGTTGGCAGCTACCACAAGAATACTTAATAAAACTGTTCAGCACCCAAATAGGTCAAAACCATGGTACTACTGCATTCATAGATAAAGGGTTTTCTAAGACAGGGTGGGACTAATGTGGTTCCAGTTTGTTTCTAAATTGCATGGGCCACATGATGTTACACTGTGACTTCTGAATCAAAGCCTCAGTTACAGAACAAGTAATAGAAAAAGAGTGTCTTTCTTACAGGAGATGGGCATATTAGGTAATAAAGAATACACATTAGAAAATGAAGAGACCTCATTGTTAAAGGATATAAATTTTGCAGCATTTGCTGTAGAAGTCTCCTTTCAAAATTTTCCAAAGAACCACAGCCTTCTGAGTTTTCTGGGCTTGCCTATCATAGGGCTGACACGCTATAAACACCACCATTACATAATGCTTAGTCAAAACAAAGACTGATGCGGTGCATCAGTGACACATCAAGGCTGGGAAAAATATTAAACATGTAAGTTGTCAGCAAGCATCTCCAAATGAGTTATGAATTTCAAAAGGGACTGCATTTCTTACTTAAAATCTAATAAACAACTGGTAACTTTTATGACCTTTCTGGCATCAAGTCCACTTCAGATGAGGTTATGAAGGTGGTTTCCACAGGAACAAAAGGATATAGAAACAGGGAGAAAAATTCCTTCCAGAACATGCCATAGACCTCAAGAACAAAACTTTCATGGTCTCCCTTTACCCTATAGCTGGAACAATAACTTTGGCCCAAACAGTCTGTGGAGGCATGCTGACCTACCTGGTCTATGTGCAGTGGTCTCTTTAACAGTGGAAAAACATACCTTGTGAACAGAAAAGTAAAGACCTTTCTAATAATGAGGTTACTTTAGAAAGAAAAATCTGCATGAGATAAAGGAACTACTATTATTTTAGAGGACAAAATATTTGTATTTTTTATTTATTGAGAAACTTCACAAGTGAAATGCTCCTTAGATTTTTCAAATTATATATAGAGAAGCAATCAATGTGAAGTTAGGATTTTCTTTGAAATCAGCTCTTTTTATAGATATCAGATGAAACCATAGGAGCATTTAACACTTTGTCCTACATAGATAGCAAGTAAAATTCACACTTGAGCAACATTCACTCTGCAGCAAAGTGTTAAAAAACCCAACCTACCCCAAATAGGCTAGTCTGAGTAGAAGTGGGCTAACGGTGTACATGTGATTCTTCATGTGAAGTAATTTCTCCCGCTTTTGTTTTACTCTATTTTCCTACAAACTATAGGAAAAAAAAAAAGTTCTTAAAAGTTTTTCTATATCTGTATGTCTCCTAAAAATAGAAAAAAATTGCAAGAGACAATACAAAAATGATGAATGGAAATGTTTGATCACACTCTTTTTACTGTTGTTAAAAGCATCATCATGTCTTTCTCCCTGACGGCCTAGCTTCTCAATTCATTCTCCTACCTGTGACAGTTCCTTTAATCTGTTAATTCCATTTTTATTACAGTTTCTGAATTTCTGCAGGCCTGGGGCATATATTTCATGAACAACATTAAACTGAGATGGACGGGGCCAGATCTCCAAGGAAATTCCCAGTGCTGCACAAAGCAGTTTTAGCAGCTCTTTCTTCTGTACTAGAGCTGATCCTGTATCCCCTGCTTAGGTTTGGTTGCAGAATAGCTAGTGATGCCATCTCCCGCAGGAAACGGCCCGTGACCCATCTGCTGTAGCTTCCCGTAGTCTGGTGAACTCATTCAGTGTCTTATATGACTTATATGTTGGAGTCAAAGTGATTTTAAGAGAGTTTGGAAAAACGTTGATTTAGACTGTGCCTTACACTCCCTTCAGTAGAGAGGGCACTTACCAGAAATTGGAGCTCTGCTAAATGAATGTTTAAGTTTATAATGTTTATCTCAGTTTTCCTAAAAGCCATGTAAGCTACTGGACAAAAGGAAGACCAGTATCTGTGTTCCTGACTGTCTTTTGAATGTGGCTCAAACAATTAGGTATAATCTGGGATGCCTCCCATATTTTGCCTGGAAGTGAAACAGGTGCCAGCTCTTTGAACTGCCACAGAGCTTAGACATGACCCAGGCACCCGCTTGCTCAGAAATGTCAAATGCAACAGTTCTAGGGACACCTATCAGTAGATATTTGGACACCTTGGAAACAAGCAGAAGCCTGGGCCCATTAGAGCTGTAGTCACCTCTAAGGTTAGATATTGCACATAGGTATCCGAAGTATGCCTAAAGGCTTGCATGGATCTGGATGCTGGCTCCTAGTCTGGCTCCAGACGGCAATGTCAGCTGAGAGAATTGTGTTCTCAGGAGTGCCCTAACATGCCTTGCACACCAATAACTATAGGAAGAAACAAGGAGTTTTTCAAGGTCAAATTCAGGGGCAAAAGATAAACTATATTGCTTTTGCACTACCACAGCACTCTGCAGATCTGCCTCCATCCATTCCATTGAGTTCTGCAAGACTGTATAATGACATAAATTTACCTATTTAAAGAGCTAGAAAGAGGTATTAAAATCTCATGGTTGTAAATACTGTGAAGTAGTATTTCTTCCTTTTTTTCTTTTGAAGGATTTCTATGTGGATACAGCCTAATGTTTATGCCAAGTTACTCTTTCTCAGTAGCAACCTCACTCTGTAGAACCTCTCTCAGCCTCTAACTTTTTCCATATTAATTGCACAGTTCACTGTGCTTTGTGCATGTATTGCATTAACACATTTAGAAGTGCACTTTAGAATATCATCCCAAGTGTATTCCTGTATCTGATTTTAGGTACACCTGCATGACAGCGTAAAAATAGAATTCCCAGATCTCTTTTGAAAATAATATTTAAACATCTTAGCCCTGCTGATAAGCCTCTGACATTGGCTTCTTAGAGTGTGTAGCAGGACTCTTGTTAATTAAATTAATCTTATTTTAAAAAAAGCAAACAGGCAAATTCTGCTGCTGTACTGCAGCAAGTGCAAAACGTTTGTTAAATGCACATTCTTTAATCAGCAGATGAGTGTTCACTGCAACTTTTCTGGTTAGATTTACCTAAAAGTCAACTTGCTAAGCTGCACTATTTAAAGCTCCAAATCCTCCCTCTGGGTTAAAACTAAAAATAACCTGTTATATTTCAGTATTCTAAATCGTGGCACATTCTCCTTGAAGTCAAAAATAGGAGAGAGTAGGGAGATTATTATTTCTAATTTCGTCTCAACAGTGGGTTGCACTGATGGCAGACATAATAAAGGACCATTGTAGAAGGCAACATACTTGTATTAAACCTAATTAATGTCTTTTGTAGTATACTCAGATTAAAAAAAGAACATTCTTTGCTCAAATTTTGAATTCAGAGTTTAAAAAGAGGAAAAGCCATTATTTCAAAACAAAAACTTCCATTTTGTTTCAGCTTAACATGTCTCTCATTTCATTTTTTAAAAATAATTTTGAAATGATTGTTCAAAGTCAATTCAATGCCACTGGTGGAAGCCTGAAATACTTTAAAACATTTGTAATTGTCGTGGTTTAACCTGAGAGTTAAGAGTCTTAGTTCAACAGTTTTGGTGGGATTTTTTTTTTTTTTTTTTTTAAACGTGCTGTAGCTAGAAACCAACTGTTTCAATATTCTTCCAAATACTGATTTATTAATACTCTTTCTGCTCTCAGTCTCTTGCATCAGATAACTTTGCTTGAACTATATCTAGCAGATTTTCACAGTTAGATGTAATCATGTTACCTAGGTGAGAAACCACTACTTTGTTCTTGTTTTGTACAACCTTTTTTCCATTGGATTCTTTATGCAGAGAAAGATTGAGACAGATTAGATCGAAGGTGTAATTCTGATGAAACAGAAACATTTGATTTTGATAGCAGTCAAATTTAAGTATTTCCTTGAAAAGATGATTGATCGTCTAATGTCTTTTATTGAAACTAGGAAGAAAAACATGATTTTAATCTTAACTATACAAGCATAACTTCTCCAAGATGTTTACAACACTCATCAATAATATGCATTGCAATATTGTAGCCTTAGTTCATTGCATTTTGTTTCTGAAGCTTAGCTTTCAACTACGTAATTTTCCAATCAAATTATTCAGTAAAACAGTAATTAAATTAAAACTCTCTTGCCTTTAGTCATAGTTTCTCTTTTCTTCATTTCATTCTTCTGAAATTTTTCTTCAGGATTTTTCCATTCCTATACTGGAAAGATACACAATTACAGAGGAGGGAAACAGGGTACAAAGGGACAGAGGGACGACGGGTTTCTTGTTTGTGGGTGTCATTTCTACCCTTTGTCTACAAACGCGTGTAAAGTTGTGTTTGTATAAAATTGTAAATTTACTTTTTTAACATATTGCTAATTCACTGTAGTTTGGCCATAAACAGCAAAGACTGGCAATGTTTGTACCAATAAGGAACATTTAGTAACAACAGTAAATACATACGTATTTGCCAGTACATTTTGCCCCCAAATTGTAAGGCGTAAAGCTCTCCTCTGCTTGTTGAAAAGGTAAGCCAATAAACATAAATACCTAGCCAAAACTGCTACTCTGTCCTTAGGTAAAATCGTGTTGAATGGTGATGAGGGCTACAGAATAGTAGATACATGTGCAGCACTAATTCCACCCATACAGCTGGACCAGAGTCCATTCATTTCTCCTTCCTGCAGGCATCAAACCCAGAGAAGCTTTGGTAAGGTTGCAAAGGCTAGTGAAGCAGGTGAGCAGTACAGACTCCTGCTATGCCAGTGACTTGCCCTGTGACCTCTGGCATATCAGTCTGTTAAATGGAAAATAATTCTGTAGCTACAATACTGTGCACAGTGAAGTTTCACTCATTAACATAAGTGCTTTTAGATCAGTACATGACACGCATTCTGTAAGTGCTCATCTAAGTCCAAAATATAGTAACATTTAGCACAAAACTGTTTATTTTCTTCTGTGCATATAAGTTCTATCTTAGATAAAACAGAAAATGTGCATTTAGATGATGAAACACATCTTACATCACAGTGTGTTGTAGATTTATCGGACTTCTCTTTCGGCTATATTTAACAAATTAGTTTGTTTAGTGTGAGGCCTTCAAACTGTGTATCTTCTGGTATTGATCTGCTTAGCATTTGTATTAACATTCGAAAACATTCAAAACATCTATTTAGTATCTTTGGAATAAGAACAAAATAATGAGATAAAGTTACCTAATCATGTTTTAACAGGAACCAATTCATAAATCGTTTTGAAATGGAAGCCACATGCACTGGAGAGCTCTTCCCAGAACTAGTACGGCATCTCTGGGCTGCAGTCACTGTGACTGAGGTATAGTGCAGACAAACTTAAATTATCTTCCATGACACGGCTCAGAGATCTCCAGTTGTTTGGCTGTGATGATCTGCATCTCTGGGCATACTGCAAAGCCTGTGCAAGTGGCTGGAAGAACAATGCTGGCGCTTAGCTGGCAGTAAGCTTTCCGCTGCTGCACTCCTAGTGCAGCGCTGCCACCGGGGTCGATAATACTGCCAGCTTTACCATTAGCAGTGGAAGAGCAGAAGAAAATAGTTACGTGGGAATTTCTATGTCCATTTATATACTGCTGCTCTAAAATTTCAGTTAATATCAGTTGCTCACCTTCTGTGTGTTGGTGGGACATAGAACATCGACTCACTGATATCAAAGGACACACCTGTGCAACTCATTCATGCCGATGAGCACTTGCAAAACTGAATTCAATGGAGTGATGTAAAAAGTCCTTCTAAAACCAGATTAGCAATGTTAAAGCAACCAGGTAAGCTACCCTCTGATAACAAAAGATATGTTTGTATGTCCAGAAATTTTATCTGTTCCCAACAACTATATTTTACTGGCACTACATTATTATGTAAAACTGCAATCACTTCCTTGTTTACAAAATGTGTTGTATATCGGATGGAAATATTTCCTGTTAAAATCCCATAGAGCTAACTCAGCAAAACCAAAGTAACTTGGGGATTTCTGAACTGCAAAAAGGCAATTTCAGCCCACAAATTAAATCTATTAAAGCTGGTTAAATCTAGTCCTGCTTCAGTTAGATTTGAAATGGCTGTAGTAATGTTTTTCCTTTCAAATTAGCTACCAAGCATTGATCTGTCACTTTTCCATAACAAATAGATGTTCAGGAAACTTTTGTTGGGTGCATCACTTACCAATTCCTTATTCCAGATCAAATCTGCCAGAAGCTGGTTGTCTCTGCGGGGTCACATATGGCAGGGGCAGCCAAAGTGCATCTACTCCTGATATCCAGCATGACACCTCTAACAAACGTGCAAGAGAGGAATAGGAGTTCACTGGTCCTATGTTTCTTGTGGACTCTCTTACAGTTGGGAAACTTCCAGCAACTAAATGGTTTCCTCTTCCTAGCAGCCATCAGAATACTATCAACAGGTTACATCATTTCAAAGGAAAATTGCCAACATTTTTGGATATTCAAATCTTCTTAAAAACAGGCCCTCTGTGTAGCACGTTAGGCATATGCATAAGGAAACATCCAAAATCTGAAAATTCAGATCAGACAATTTTGTTTGCATAATGCACTATATCAGCCAAAAGCTAAGTATCTCAGACACTGCCTGACACTTCCTTCTATTTCTCTGTGCCTTACTATGCCTCACCACTTCTAAATCTATGAAGATGTTGCACAATGTAGTGTGGCAATCTTTATTTCTCGCTGCAATATAACAAAAAAACTTACTTAAAAGAAATACAGCCAACTTCACATCTGTTTCAAACTGCAGCCCAAGCAATATACACATAAACCTGGCCTGCAATCCAACCTAAACATGAGTGCTTCCTCTGCCTTCCACCCAGTATTTTAAAGCAGCAGAAACTTAGCAATTAGTACTTACTGCTTCTGTTGTAGTTAAGGCAGCCACTATTTCAGGGATGGCAGCAAATTCAGGGATGAGCCATTTTAAAATCTAAGCTAGAAGGGCCTAAAATAAATATTTTGTCAATCATTAGGAACCTGATTTCTGTAAGGATGAAATCTTAATCTCCCATGTTTGGAGAACTGGGCTCCTGTTACTTACTTCCAAAGGGCAAAATTTAACCAAAATATTCATACAACTTGATTGGAATCATCACTGGTGAACACGAACTATGCTAACACAAATCACATCTTTGAGGCAAAGAAGGCCAAAACATTAAAGAAGCATATAAACAAAGTAATAAATTGGAATGAGGTGATTTTCTCTTTTGCATTGTTCACATTAATACTACAAAAAAAGTTCTTGGTTTAATTACATTTTTAAGGAATATTGAGCAACTATAGATGATGTACTTAAATGAGAAAATATTTAATATTATGATTGCAGTAATGTTCTAGTTAAAAGACAAGCACTATGCAAAGCATAAGCACAGTATTTATTTGTAAGACAGTAATGTCGTTAGGTTGGGATAAAAGTTTTATTAACGACACAGTGCCTAGTACAATGAAACTGAAGCCTTACATGCTAGTACACTAGCTGCCCCCCCCCCCAATTACTAGAAAATAATATTCTTTCTGTTATTCATATTAAAACTATGAATATGTTCCCTGATGAATGGTGATCCTTTAGGAAATCAAAATGAGAATCAAAAAATAAAACAGCAAATGAAACTCTTTTGAAGCTTATTCACTGATTACAAATAGCTACTGACACTTAAGATGCTTCCCCATGACTTCAGAAACCAGTGATTTTCCATTGAGCTATGCATCATACTCACCACGTTGCAAAAAAATATACGAAGCTCCACAAACTATAACACCCTACATCGTTAAAGCATTTCATTTAAGAATTATACATTGTAATGAACTTCAGTACAGCATATGCTCAGTTGTACTGCATAGGCACAGCAATATCCTTGCGTGACTTAATACACGACCTGAAATCACAGTTCCATAAACAATTTAAAAAAAAAAAAATAAGAAACACTGGCAAAGGGTGGGTCTTGGCACATAAATATCCTGGTGGTTCACTCAAGTGTCAGTAATAATTACTGTCTTCCCATGAACACTGTTAGGTTTGGCATCTCCAATTCTAAGAGGGTATTTTTCCATAGCTGAGTATTCATTTTGTAAGCCAGTAATCACCATCCCAGGGGGGAAAAAAAAAAACCCCAAACCCAAACCTCGAAACATGTAATTAAAGTCAATGGGTCTTGAATAAGCCTACTGAAGATTCAGGAAGGGAACAGCATTTCACTATCAAAACTTTAAACTGGCTCCTAGGACAGAACGATTCAAATGCAGAGAAAAAATCACCATTGAGGGAGATTTGCATAGGACAGAAAGGTGACCAGCCACCTCCACAACCCCAAAAATGTATATATGCTATAGGAAAGGGTGAGGAGAACTGAACCTCCTTTCTAATTCTCCTTTCACCTTCAAACTCTTTAAGGGCAGCTTCCACCATGTTGAACACCAGATGGGAAACATTTATATATTATTTTTATGTATAAAGATGTGTGTCCATGTATACAAACAAGTCTAAATAAGGACAGAACATTCCCCTGGTTAAACAAATAAGCATGGAAATAAAGGGGAAAATGGTAGGATATGACTGTATTTTATTTTCAGATGTATTTCTTATTCTTTCCCCTGTGTGCCATGAATATTTCCATTTCACATCATGGCAAAAATCACACTGTCACATGTCCCAGCCCTTGGAACTCCAGCACTGCTCTTTGCTCTTTATCACTACTCAGCCCTGATGCAAAAATCAAACACACATGAGGGAACAAACTGTTTTCTTTGTTTTGTAGGTCCATGCAAGTAGAACCAATACCTCAAACTACTACACAAAAGTGTAACTCAGTAGCAAGTGCCAGCTACGCAGAGGACCTACTTTTTATGTACTAATATTCCTCTTCCTATTGTTGCTGTAATCTGCAAAAAATTAAAGTGATTACGTTTCTCATGAATTATTAATGATTTATTTCGGATGTGTTCTGAATCATTCATTCAGGTGCCCTGACTAACATTTTTCCCATGTTCAAAGTGAAGTATGTTGAGCAGCTAGATGAGGATGTAATATTAGCTTTTGAAGTTTATCATATTTCTTTATAAGTTTTAATTATTGAGAGGCATTACATCATAGAATAATATTTCCTCTTTTATTAGAAAAACTGATTCAGAGTCAACTGATTTTGAATGCAAAAAATAATTTCACGTTAAGCCTAACAGTTAGCAGGCTACAATTCTCATCTACCATTTCATTTTATTGTAATTTAAATTACTATAATAGGCACAGTAAGCTTTCCTGAAATATTTTAATACTTAAAAAACTAAAAAGAATCACCTCAGTGCTATTATCAGAAAAAAGTTAAACTAGCTGGCAATACTATGTTCTAGCCCTTTAATTCACTATCATAAACTGAACAGTGAAAATCAATCAAGTAATTCTGAAAACAGTAAGGAAAAAAATAATTTGCATATTAGCTAGAAGTTAAATCAGCTGAAAAATTATTTTATAATCAGCACTAATTCACTACTGAGCTGATAAAAACACATACATAAAAAACCCCCTGAAACGCAGAGTGATTTTGTTTTTTCTTAAATTGACAAAATTAGGGAAGAAGTTTAACTTAAGAAGCTGAAAAATTTTGCGTGTTTAAAGCATCTTTATCAACAGGCATAAGTTTCTAGAGGAACAGGACACAACCATAACATTTTAATAACTTATAAAGTAGTAAGTCATTCAATAGAAATATGTTGGAACCAACTTGGATTAAGATATAGTACTTGGCTCATTAAGATAAAAATCTGTCCACTGTAAGGCCTATAAAACAGACAAATTCAATAACTTACATCTTCTGTCACTGTTATTATGGTCAGTTACTATTCAGAGGAAAAAACGCTGAGGAGATCCCAATATATAGGGAATGCCATACTCTGGTTAGCTAAGATAAAAATGGGAGCAAGATTAAAGTGTAGAGTCTGGATAAAGTGATACAGAAATCTGAGAAACTAATTTCATTTTGGTGACAAGCCTGGCAGTGGTTTAAAAATAAAACTAAAAATTAAGGATACACTAGGCAACATCATCTTGCAGTACACATTCAGTCTTTAATATGCCTATCTAACACTACAGAGTCCTTTCGCACAGAGACAGAAAGAAATACAGAATAATACAGAAGACAAGGGTAAAGACAAGGGTTGCCATCGCTTGTAGATATAGATATGAGATGCCTGGTTTGCAGACCTCTAAACATCCTACTGACTCAGGAAGGCATCGGGAACTTCATTATCAAAAGAAGATAAAGTGCAACTGTGGAGACAACAAACGGGCATTGCCTTAGGTCTGAGAGAGACTGATGATCTTTGGGAAAGAAGAGTGTCCTGAGGCAGGTATGGCGTCAGACCTCAACAACTAGAAAGTGTCAAGAGTGGAACAAGCTGTATCTGCAAGGAAAACAGTGTCACTAACTCAAACATTTCATGGGATGCTGGCTTTGATCCTTTCTGTAATGGGCTCTGAAAGACACTATGGAAGAGTACACTAGAAAACACCAAGTCCTTTCCTAAAAACAGAGGAGTGACCCAATGCTGGGGTGCAGGGAAGGGAGGCAGCCAGGGAAGAGAGAAAAGCTCATTCTCTTTTCAATCACGTGCATTGCAACAGGTTGTTGGAACACTGTTCATCCAATAAATAATTCATGACAGTTAATTACCAGGACCATTATGTTCTATCATCACGTAATAACATGGGATATAATCAAGAATGGTGTTTGCTGTTGCTCCCAGTTGAGATCAAGTTCTATTTTCTATATGTGCACACAACAGCAAAGAAATTATTTGGTAAGGTTAAGTGAGAAATTAGACTGGTCCATTTTGCTGGAATTAAGTCTCTCGGCGATTTTAAGAACAGTCATACACACATAAAAGAAAAAAAGCTAAAAGAGGCATCATGACAAAAGAATAAGTTTTCTGCCCTATTACATACCATTTTATTCGTCATACTTAACAAAGCTAAACCTGTACAAGTTTGTACATATCGCATTGAAAGAACTGTTCACTAGCTTAAAAAATGAACAAAACATCAGAAACATTAAACTTATGGTCCCTTTTGCAATTTCTGTCCAGTCAATATCAATATATCAGCTCAAATCTTTTGAGAGATGAAAGAACCCAACAACGGAAATACAGACCACAGCATCCCCTTTCGGACCACCTGTGGTTGGTACCAAGCTTGTCTCCACGGTCATCTCAAATGCAAAATTTGAATTCCGCTACATAGAAATGCGAAATTACAGCCATTAGTAAAGAATTAGATGTTTAAACAGTAAAGATAAATTGGAGCAAAACTACATATCCACTTAAAGACATAGGTAAACATACATGACTGTTTAATTCAAGATCACATTTTTACATAAGAGAAGTATTACATTCCCATCTATCAGTATGGCTTCTTCCATGAACACGTGGGCTTTTTCAGATTTAAAAACCAAAACTGTTAGTTGTCTAAGAAAATTAGAAAAAATTAGTTATGTTAGGAAGAATGAATATCAAGAAATGAAAGAGATTAAAGTGAAGTTTATAACATCAAGATAGACACCACTATGATTTAATTTTGGAAGACATTTCACCTTCGATTTTATTATTTGTCATAACTGTGGCAGCATATTTCACCTGTGAACTTTCATTTTAGAATACTGAAAAATAAGGTGTCACTTTTTTTTTTTAATTCAGTAGACTGAAATGCATCTGAGCAAAGCAAAATTAAAGTTCAAAGACTAAAGAAAGCATTTAGCTGAACCCAGTTTTGTCTTGTGGACATGCACAAAATTAAAAAAATGAAATAAATAAACAGCTTTTGGCACTTATCCACAGTAAGCTGTAAGGTGATTTAATAAAAGACAGCTAATAAAAGTGATCAGCTCACAATGAAACTGTACAAGCCATTAGTTCACATTTAAACAATAAATCTGATTGCAGTTTTGAGCACAAAAACATAACTTAAAATCCTATTTTATTCAAATTTGAAAAACTATATTGATTTTAAGTAGTTTAAATACATTCATTCCCAGTCAAAGTTTTACAGTAACTGATGATTTTCAATCACACACACAACCAATTTATAAATCCCTGAAACACGGATTTATTATAGAAATACTGATAAAACCTTAACAGAGATACAAATGATACATCACATAGTGTCTTACACCTTAACGGTAAGTACTTGACCACCTTTGATTGGTAGATGCATCACTCCTACTGTTAGACTCTAATACCATCCTCTAGGACCAACTGGTTTAAATTGAATTCACAACAGTTTGCCATTACCTAAAAAAGATGATTTTTTTTTTTTTAAATCACACTATAAAATATTCATCTTCTAACTGGTATTTCAAAACTTCTGGAAAGAGAATTTCCCAGTTATAATGGGGACTAAACATACTAAACAAGGAGAGTCACTGTAGTGAATTTGAGAAAGTAATTTCAGCATCAGTGCCTCCGCAGAGATTTAGTATACAGCAGTACTTCCCTTGACATAAGTTAATTGGTGCATGTTTATCTGTGCATCTGAGGACCTTACTCTACTAGTAGGTCTTGGGACTCTTGAAGTTAATCTCATTCTGGCACTAACTTTCTGTGGGGTAGGGCAATTTCCAAATGAAAGGCACTCTCTTATGAGTGAAATCAGAATTATCAGCAATACAAATGGACAACTTGTAACATACTGAAGAGAACTGCTGTAGCCTACATGAGGTCTAAAATTAAGTACTTCCCTTAAAAAAGGTGGAAAAAAATATTTGGAATAGCTGTAGTGCATGTGTTTGCATGCACACAGACACTAGCCACTGTACAAGCAGAGATCTTCCAAGTATCTCAACCGTTGTGTGTTTTGTTCCCCCCCACCCTCAATGTTTTTTTTCCACTTGGGCAGAACCAAGCTTCTAAGGTTCAACTGCACTATCAGGTGACTTGCAAAACAGCCCATGGACCACCACTGCATTGCTCCCTACAGCCCACAGCAAGCAGGTCTGGAGAGTAAGTGGCAAGAGTGGTCCTCTCTCGTAGAACAAGAGCACAGGCACACACTACTAGTTTGTCCCACTTCTTGTTATTTCTCCTCACACCTTTTCTTTTTTTTTTCCCCTCCTTGTAAAAAAAAAAAAAAAAAAAAAAAATCACCTTGGGAATAAAGCTTTCCTCATGGATAGGAAAGCTCATGCTTGTTAGTCTGAACAAGGGATGTGCAAAACAGAAGTCATTTCCCTGAGGCAAAGATCTTCAAGTCATGCCTAGCTTACATCGTCTATTCTTATTTCAAGCTGTTGAAATATTTGGCACAATGAGGCCTTGATCACTGACTGAGTCTCACGGCATTATCACAGTCTACATAATATATTTATATAATAAAGTAGAAGTTACAAATGCTTCATTCTCTCATTCTGTTTTGGTTTCTCACATTTACTCATTAAAATCCCTTTCCTTCTCAAGGGTGGCATTGGACCTCCTGGGCAGGAAAGTAGAGTGACAAACTTCTACTGTATTTAAAGGTTGCCATGAATACTGAGCACCTAAAAGGGCAATCGCCATAGTTATTGGACTCAATATATGGAGTAATAGGGTAAAAATTAATAGCCTGTTATATACAGGTCAAAAGGTAGGTGATTTAATAGTCTCTTCTTGACTTACATTATGAAAAGCATCCAGGGAGATAAGAAGAAGTCATGTTGTGAATGCTTCCAGTCTAAAACACGTAAGAAGCAAAGCTTGAAACCAAGTCTTTCCAGCATTCCCTTTTAAAATATAAATTGCACTTTTTATACAAAGCAATCCAAAGTCTAAATTGTAGTAAAAATTTGAAGCTGCCTTACTGTACCAAAGAGTATCTGTGTTCACCATCTGAAGTACAGGCAACTAGTTTTCAGCCATTCTGCATATAGAACCATATGGTCTACACTTTTCTGCTTTAAAAGGGCCTGCCATTAAATGCCATGCCACTGGGTGGGTACTGAACAAAAAAGAAAAAAGAAAAAATAAGAGTTTAAGGCCTTTATCTCCACAAGGAGCTGAAAACTGTGGCACAACCCACGACCAATACTTAATACAAATACACTCCCACCCAGGGCTCCAAAAATCAGTCATTCTTTCTAATGTTTGTCACACAAGACAGTCATACCATCACCAAGCAACAGTGCCAGTTAAGCATTTTTAAGGTCTTCAAAAATTCATAGCAAAGGGCACTTCTGAGAAAGATAATCTTAAAGATTTGGTTTTAAAAATAGACACCACACTCACATTCAAGGGACATTCTTCACTTTTAGGCCTTTGTCACAAATCTGAATCTTTATTGTTCTGAAATAAATGCTATAAACATAAGACTCAAAACAAGAACTCCAACTTTCAGTCTCAGAAGAGGTGTGGTTCAATGCCCATATCACGTGTAACAAGAAAGTTTCCTTAAAAAAGGAAAAAAAAAAAAATATTGTAAAGTCTTTCTTAAGAATGAAAATGCAATCCTTTGTTTTTCTCATTAGTTTGTGTACAGGCGCGCACCAAAAAAACTTTTGCATTTTCTTTTGAATTCTTGCTATGACGCTTGACGAACTTTTTGCCATTCAACAAATTCATCCAGAAGTACAGGCCCTGCAAATTGATGAAACTTGGAGTTATATTTGCCAATGTCTTTCAAACATCTTCTCTTAAAGTATGAAGGTTAAAACTATTGGTCTAGGTAACATCCATGTCAGTCCCATGGTCAAATACTTATTAAGATTCAAAGATGAGTCTACAATCATTTCAATCCAAGCGTAGCAAAAAGTGCACAACTAACACTACACAGAACTGTGGAAAAAAGTGTTCCTGACATCTGACAGGTGCACTGAACTGAACAGAAAGCATAAAAATAAGGTTATATTGTAAATTGGCACAACTAATTCCTTCTTCCTAGAGCTTTCAAAATTGCACATAATTAGAACATGGACTAAAATGGGATGCCTAATGCAATTCAGTCATAGTATGATTGACTAGCAGCCAGGTGTAGAGTTCAGCCCCAAGTACCAGCAGCTAGGATACTTTACAGTTAAATGAGAGGTTATTATACATTAGTACAA
The DNA here is from genome assembly GCF_000690835.1 of Fulmarus glacialis. Taxonomy (NCBI): domain Eukaryota; kingdom Metazoa; phylum Chordata; class Aves; order Procellariiformes; family Procellariidae; genus Fulmarus; species Fulmarus glacialis. The sequence continues at coordinate 18,550 of NW_009187293.1, forward strand.
AATGAGAGTTTGCTGTTTATAATTCTGTTTCCATGTCTGTAGTTTCGTGTAGCAAGCAGCTTCACTAGATCCTCAACTGAATATCAGTTGGCTCAAGTACACCATCATACCTCTGACGTACTACTACAATTAATATCTGCAGTTTGAAGATGGATTGTTATCAGGACACTTTTTCTATGCATTGTTGGAGAAGAAATATTTTATACCTTACAGCATTGTTTCTGTTATAGAAATTCATTTTATGCAAATTGAAAATACTGAAATAATAGTTGAATAAACAAAATGTTATGAATACTTACATGCACCATCTTCATCATAGTTGCTAAGATCTGCATGGACAGTTCTGCTGAACTCTAGCACATTGTACCACTGATCCTTGTTCATAACTCTATACTTTGATTGCTAGGGAAAATAATTTCAAAACATTAAAATGTCAAGTGACATTTGGTAATGCTGCATCTCATTTCTCTCATTTTATCTTCAATCAGTTCCTAACAAACAATTTAATGAGTAACAATGGCTACTATTTCCTTGGTTTTCCATTTTTCAAAATACTACACAGGTACATATTTCATAGTTCTGAAACTACATAAAATGGCTTCTTGAAAGATCAAAGCAAAATCGAAATACCAGGGAATCAGGAAGTCACCACTCTTAAGCTTCAAAAACTGGTAAATTTTTGTCTTGCCCTGAAGTGGGGCATACCTAGCTCAGATATATTTCCAGAATGAACGATTACAAAAATCTTCTTTTCTCCAGGATACAATACAGGATGATCATAAGGACATCTACTTTGCAACGTTAATACTGATTTGAAGCCAGGGAATAGTCTCAAGCCTAGCATGCTCCACCACCGACACACGACCACATTACTGACTTCAGTAAGTCACTTGCAGCTGAGCTGACCAAAATCTTCCAGAGACAGCCAGAGCTCGATACCTATATACTGTATCTACACAAAGCAAACCTGAAATTCAGCACAGATGCAGCTGAAGAGACTACTGGGGCTCTATTATTTAATTTTAAGTTTACCTTTATAGTCTAATTAAGATGGAATTTTAGTTGCCTTTGCTAAGAGAAGGGGGGTAGGGCATAGGGAGGGAGAAAAGGATCTGTGATGCATACAACATTATCACTGTTTCATAAGCACATCGAGCAAGGGAAAAGGAGCAAGATGGATACATTCTTGAGCAAAACAACACAAACCCTGAAATCTTCCCACTGAACAGCCCAACTACTATGCCATCATTCAGAAAGTCAAGGAAACTTGTACCTCCAAGTATTGATAAAATACTGAAAACAGTGGCCAAGTTCTTCCAAGCAGAAGAGCTAACATGGATTTTGCAGTATCAATATCAAGACTTCGCTGGTCTTTATCCTAAGGTTGAATAAAGAAAGCACAAAAACCACTCAAGTACAAGCTCACTGAACAATTAAAATACGAACTTCTCTAACATTCCAGCAGTCTTACCCTTGCAAAATCAAAGGCATATCTGTAGATATTCTTAAAGGATGAAATGTCATTCAATTGTGACCGCAAGAAGTCAAATTTACTCTGTAATTTTTCTGTACAATCACACCTTAAAATAAAGAAAAACAAATGATGTTAGAAGTTCAAAGCAAAACATTTGGACAATGAAAAAAATGCCAGCAAACATAAAAAATTAAATTCAACAAAATGCAATCATCAGATGTACAGGAGTAATACTATGAAACTGACTTAAAGAACACTGAAAATGCTCAACATTTGCAGCTTACTGAAATGATGAATGCCTGGCTTCTGTAAGCAAGTTTTTTTTAAAATGTATCAGCAACATAATACAAAGTCTCTGCTTTACTTCCCAAATAGTAGTCTTTTTATGCCTTACTCTGCAATTTATATTCATACCCAGCACTATCTTATCTTTCAATGACTGATATTTTGGAGAAAACAGTATTCAGTGTGCATTAAGGTGGTAAAATCCAGCTGTTAATAAGGGCTTTAAGCCATACCTCTTTGGCAAAAAACAAACCCTAAACACACACTTCAAGACTACATATTTACGAGTGGCAGGATAAAGCAGGCACTCTGCAAAACATACTAGTCTGCTCGTGTTTTATGACTGATAAATGCAAGCTGTGATAAGCCTATCACCTGGATTTGTCAGTAGCTATTCAACTGAAAACTCACAGGCTGTATGAGAATGTACAGGTCTGCTAGTTGACAGGATAACCCTTTGGCAAAAATAACCCTTTGGCAGAAAAGATGATCTGCACATATTTTACTTAGCAAGGACTTTTGTTTCCAAATAGAAAATGGGTTAGATCCACCAACAATGGCAGAGGAGAATGTAATTTACACATGCTGATCCTCCAGGAAAGACTCACTCAAAAGAACAGTTGTTGTATTATGCTACATTTTATTCTTATAAAATAATAGCTGCCATGATTCAAAAAAAAAAAAAAATTTCCACCTTGCCCTATATCCTGCGTGGCAGAAGCAATACTTTCAGAAATGTCAATGTACATAAATACTTCCTTGGGTAATGTGTCCCCCTCCTGGCAGCCCGCCTCTCAGAGAATACATTTGGCATCTTTAACAGCTCCTTATGGACTTGTCACAGCAGCCCACAGCAAGGGCCCCTCGGGAGTACCGCAGCAAGTTGCTGAGATGCTGTACTTTGATGCTGTACTTTGATGCTGTACTTTGCCCACAGCCGACACTTCCTGTCCCTCAGGTCTGCCAGCCTGTGCGTGCACATCTGTCTGTCTGCCCCTCTCAGGCTGCGACAAGAGAAATGTAGCAATTCCAGCTGATGGAGCCTTTTGTTATTTCTTGTCTATAGCAATATCTACCTAAAACAGCACTGAGTCCCAGCCAAGATCAGTGCTAAATAAAAAAAACTATTAGGTAACTAGGCTGCATATTCAGATGACAAGAACCAATATATTTTGCAATAAGCCATGCGTTAAGTTGAAAAGAAATCTTGTTAAAAAAGCTTTGGTAAATTTAACTAAAGATAAAATTACTTTTTTTGTCTTCAGCCATCTAAGTGGTCTATGTATTCTATCGTTTAACCCTTAAAACAGTATTATGCTATGCTACAAAGGCATCTCATTTTATATTCATATCTCTTCTTTCTATGTTCAAAACCTGCAATAATATTGTCCTCCTCATTTGAGGTACACCCGCTACCTATTTAACATCTAACTAAATGTTCATGTTGTTAGTGTACTAATGACATACATAAACTACTTAAAAGTGGGTTTACCACACATTTTGTCACATATAATTTAACTGAGATTATTTACCATACCATGGATAAACACAGATTTCAGTATGTTTAGATTTCTTACAAAATATTTTGGTAGAATTGTTCAAGTAATCATAAATTTAAGTACAAAGTAAAATTCCTGTTATTGTCTAGTGTACTATTGGCTATATGTATTTTAATGCAGAAGTGACTCTCTTGAAAAAGTTGGTATGAAAATGTGCAATTATTAAGCCTCAAGACTCCTGAGCTATTGTCAACCTATTTAAAACCAAACAGTCAAACGGATCACACTCAAACAGACAGGCACCACCCTCTGAAGCCTGATGCAGGGACATACCTCTGTTAAAGCCATTTAAGGCATTTCCACACCTGGCCACTGATTTTCTTCATGCTTGTGAGGTAAGGAGCTGTCTAACTCCTCTTTCATAGCGATATAGCTGCTTGTGTGGCTGCACCATAAACAAGATGACTGAGGTCACCCATACTTAGAATAATCTTCCTAACAGTATTTTTTTTTTTTAGTCAGAACAACCTTCTAATTAGCACAAGTGATTAACACCAAACTCCTGTACAGACACTAAAAAAAGATGTGATTTCTTGAACTGCCTTTACCGAAAGACAGCATTAAATAAGGTTGCCTCAAGATCAGCAAAACTAGACATTCGCTTACTACATTCTCTTCACATCCCTACAACATATTTATAACAAAACCTAAATTAGCACCACAAAGCAGTCCTATTTTGATTCTATATTGAGGTAGAGAGTTCATTTGAGGCATAGCTAATATGGACAGAGTGATGATTCAATAACTCCTACTCAGATATTCCAATGTTTCCTATTTCATAACTAGTCACACATGCTTGTCTTCTACTAAAAAGAAAAATCACTAAGATGTATACAAACATTAAAACAAAAGCATTTAATGGTAGTACATAAAGTAGTTTGAAGGTCTTTTAATCCACAAAAGAGTTCCCCTGCCATCATCCAGCCCTCCAGATGGACAAAAGGAAATTATATCCATCTAGCCCATCCACTCTTTTCAAGCATTGAAACAAGATCTTCTGAAATCTAGGTTCCATATTATAACTGGAGCATACAGAGGTCCAAGGAAGTAATGGCTTAAGAGAGCAAAGGGAGAGCTTTTCTGTGCCCGACAATGCTATAGTTTCACTATGTCAGTTGATTTACAGGACTGGAGACCAGAAATTGTTTAGATTCCAGTATACATTGAATGCTATACTGGCATAAAAAAAAATTACTTACAGGCAATAACAAGCAAAAAGCTCTTTGGAAAAACAGCTGATATTAGCCTATCATTAAAACCAACCCAAATAAGTTCTTTTTACTAGTAATTCTGCAAAAAGCAAGAAGTTACTAACCTGACTTTCCTGCCTCCCACTCTCTTTCTCACATGGCTTCTCTTCCACCTAAAAATGTGAGATCATGACCTTATCTTTCCCTCAGTTGGAATCTAATTTGGCTCTCTCCCCTTTACCTGGCCACTCACTAAAGCTCAACTTAAATTACCCAGCAGAGGTACTTGTTTCTCTCTGCTGACTATGCACCCAGCTTTCATATATGTGTATATATATATACACAGCCACACACACACATATATACATATACATATATACATATACATACATACATATCAGGCTTTAGACTGGACATTAGGAAAAATTTCTTTACTGAAAGAGTGGTCAGACCTTGGAACAGGCTGCCCAGGGAAGTGGTAGAGTCGCCATCCCTGAAAGTATTTAAAAGACGTGTAGATGAGGCGCTTAGGGACATGGTTTAGTGCGCATGGTGGTGTTGGGTTAACGGTTGGACTCGATGATCTTAGAGGTCTTTTCCAACCTTAATGATTCTATGATTCTATATATATATATATAGGGCAGAATTCACCCTATCAACACGATATACTAGAAACCTCACTTTCGCAGCTTAAGTTTCGTAGCTGTTTCGCAGTTTAAGTCTCCTAAGCTGCTACTTAGTGCTTGATCTACCTTAATTTTGACAGTGTATACCTTATCACATATTTATTTTTCTCCTCCTCTCTAAAGAACAAACTTCATCAGCATATCACAAAACCACATACAAAAAGAATGTTGCTTCAAGATTCAGGCACCCAAATGTTGGCATCTAACTGTAGATTAGATTTAGGTATCTAAGCTTTAGGTGTTGCCATTCATAGAGGTCTAGCCAACCAACCCGTAAGAGCAACTCAGGTGACCAGTCACTAGGTCTTAGGGCAAATGGAATACCGCCCTAGGCTCCACTACATTGTCTGGATGTCCAAAGACTGCAGTCAGAGTTTAAGAAATTCCAGCTCTTGCTTATAAACCACATATTTAGGTGTCTTACTATGGAGCTGAATTCCACCCAACGCTGTTCATGCAATTACCTTATGTGACATTTCACATATTTTGAAATAAGGATTCTGTAATATAACTCTGATTTAGAATACACTCTGGGCTTTCAATGCATTTTAATGTCATTTCTTCATGGAAAAAAAAAAATAACAAAAAATGCTGTGCAAGAATGTAATAATACTCTATTGCTTTAAGAGCGCAAAATCCTTCTCCTTCAAAACTTCTGTCAAACCTTTCAAGAGAAACTAGATACCCCCAACCCAGATGGAATCACATAATATGATCCTCCTTTCCCAGTAAGCACAAACAGCACAAGTCTACGGATTTATATTCTCTTTTTAAGCCAACGCATCTTGAATTCCTTTAAGTGAGTGTCACTGCTTCATCCAGCTGCTTAGTCTACAGCCTGCTATTAGCGCACACTCAGGGGAAGCAAAACATACAGGTTAACTGGTTTAGGCTTAGGCAAGTGCTCTGATCACAAGTCTGTTTATATAAAAATGCATAGCAGTACCATATTTTCTGTCTTAAACAGATTTAGCCTACAGCACGACCAGCTCTGTAATTAAAAGAACCAGAGGATTCCTAATCACAGCAAATTATTAGAAACAAAGTCTATAATATTGGCTCTGAAGAAGTGCCTGATTTCATTCATCTTTGTGCTTGCATCCTGCTAGACTGGCTAACTCTTAAGACCTTCCATTTGGGCATAAAAATTAAGTACTTCAGAGAAGTGACCAAATTATACCCATTCACTGAATCTAAAAATTTATGCACCCAGAATTTAATCTCTGTCATCCTGAATTTCAGGCAATTTAATCATACCAGCTCTTACTAAATTTAAGAGCTTCTAGTCACAAAACAATCAAGGCATCTATCAGAAGCCTGATCCTAAATCAAGTAAGATTTGCACAAGAGAGTCAGGCCAGAGCCACTCCATAGTCTTGAATAACCAGAGGGTATCTGCCCAACACAATTTCCCAAACCAATTCACAACTGATAGGGCAATTGTGCCAACTCCAAGAGTCAAATAGCCCCTCTTTCCCACCATGCTGTAGCTGCAACAGTAGCTCCTGTGACATTTTTGATGTTGAATGCAGTGTCATAACAAGTCACCCTTAAAACATTCATGTACCATAAGTAGTTTCATGAAGAACAAACAAAAAGTGACAACTGAACTAAGCCTCACAAAAACCTGAATAGTTTCATGAAAGAAACAACCTCTTTAGGCAAAGCGTTCTCTCACCAAAAATTCTTACAAACAGAAGAGAGAAGCTTACTTATAAATTGAAAAAGTGTTATTTAACCTAAGCATTAAGCATGGCTTCTGACCTGCATCTAATAAATAACACTAATAACCAAAATTATTATTAATGCAGTCCTCATCTATAAAGCTTAGAAATCAGTAAAAACTTTCTAGAACACCAGTGCTGAGATATGCTTATGGGTATCTCCAGATCTACTTACTTGTGTCTGCTAACTAGAATGATATTTTAGCATGGTTTTGTAAGAAAAAGAAGCCACCAAAACCTGACTTATTAGGGTTAGAGAAAACCTTATCATGTGAGTGAACTCATCAGATTCACAACTTGAAGAACAACAGTAGCTACTTCCAGGTGTTGACTGAGACCAGACCTAAATGCAAGAGTTTGTATCTTATTGCCAAAGCACAAGAAAATGAGGACAAGAATAATCAAGCTACTGGTACAAACATAAAATTAGAACATTCTATTATATACGTAAAAACACTTACTGTAATGAGGTCATTCCTTTCAACCATTCTTCCTTGGTAAAAAATCCCATGCTTTCAGCCTCTAGTTTCCAGGCTAAAACTAACATAATAATCTACGGGGGGAAAAACACAACGGGAGAAAAAGGAGTCAGTATGTAAGAAAAGGATGATTTCTAGATGTCCAAGAAGAAAACTCTAAGCACTCAAACAGTCTAGCAATTGTTGTACATGCTTGCACTTTATATTTGTTACCATTTAATAATTCAGCTAATATGCAATCTTTCCCTTAATTTCAATTTCTGAAAACGAAGTATTACTATAATAAAACAAACACCAAAAAAACCTCACACACCAGCCACGCATAATTGAGGTATTCAGCTGAAATATCTTAGAACAGCTCCAAAAAACAGGAAGATAAACAACTCTCTGCTTACTGTTAAGAGTTTTACACAGAACTTAATCTTATCCAATACCCCCTTTTAAAGTGTTATTAGTATCGTGCAAGAAACCTACATTTTCAGGCTCAACACCGATGTCTTCACAGAACTTTTCCATTCCTTCAGGCCCCACAACTTCATCAGGACCTTTAAAACCAAAAAGAAACCAGACTGAAATCTAAGTAACATTCACTGCTTACACGGGTTACACAGAACAATAATTAGAATAAATTGCTATACAAGCAATCTTTAAAAACACTGAATTACACTATTAAGCATCTTTTATGTTAGAACCATTCTATCAACTGCAATGTGGAGACATGGATATTACATATGAAGTAACACTATGAACTAAAAGCAAAACTAAAGCAGAACTTACATGTTGTGCACTCCCCACAACAGCAGACAAGCTATTTTAGTTTGTGTATGCGAGTTTTCAAAAGACTCCACTGAGTTTCCCATTGACATAGCTCAACTCCAATAATTGTGGCAGTCTTTTTTTTTTTTTAGACAACTTGGGTACCGCTACTCTGTGCTGAAGTATGAATAATGTTCTTCAAAGAGTTATTTTATCAATAGTAAAAAAAAATAATTCTGTCTGAGCTACTATTACAGGTATTACTCTTTCAATGGTGTTAACATTATGGGTTTGCACTAACACGGAAGAGGATGAATCTTCAAATAATACAAGGTTAGTTTTATGATGCTGAGTAATATGAGGAGAGTGATAACAATAAATCAGAAAAATGCTGAGCATGTTAGCCACATACAAAGCAGAAAAAGCTTTATGACTGCAATGAAAATAACTTGATTAGGACCACAACAGTTAGTGTTATGCTGTCACTTTTCCATTTTAATACAAAGAAAGCCTCTAAAAAGCAGCAAAATAGCATATTTAAGAGTACCTACAGACACAATCTACAATGCTTTGTTTCTCTGAATCTCTCTCTGGTTTCAGTCATTTGTTCCAAAAATGACTCCTACTGGGCAACCAAATATTATTAGAAGGCCTGTTGACATGCTATTTTGACATATCTTGGATCATTATGTTAACATTGTTTTAGTGAATATGAACCCATGTAAAAGGTAAAGGCTTTATCTTCCAAAACAACATGCATGCCATTTTATGATTTTTTGGCAAATTTTGCTATTTATACACAGACAGAACACTGTTTTTTATCTCCCTGATGATACCTGTCTCCACTTCATCTGTATCTGCTGCTGTTATTGTAAGCAGAATTCTTTTTAAGAGTTTGGATAATGTACTTTGAATAATTACTCACTGTGAGATTATAATATAGTCAATAAAAACTATAGAGAATGGCTACTTTCACAGGAAAACAAAATGCAACTGCCATTTAAGATCATGAACCCCCACCTCTTGAAAAAATGTTGCAAAGAACATTTTGTCTAGGTAAGCAAAACACTGCCATCTGGTTTTGAGAAGCCCTTACATAGAATGTATTAAAAAAATCGCAAGTTTAAGTTATGAAGAGAAACACATGGAAGGGTTCACTGGTAATGACAAGTATAAACTTGGATCAGTGTTTTTGGCCCAGAAATCATATGTACAATTCATATATATATGCGTGTGTGTGTGTATAATTTTCTCTTTTAAAGGAAACATTTAACCTCCTATGGTGTATAATTCCACTGGCATCCTATTTTATGCTAGAAATGTGGCATATTTTGGTTACTGATTAACTAACAAAGTATAACCTCCTACACTCAGTTCTTGACTCAACAACAAAACCAAAATTTACAGGCCTTAAAAAAGTTAAAAGTATGTGCAGGCGCATTTATCAGAAGAAAATTAACAGACAATTATTATTTTCCTCCGAAAAGACTTTTTACTCCAAAAGACTATGCCTCAAACCTAAATTAGAAAGCACATTACCAGAATCAGGAGTAGTTCATTACTGTGGAAAGACTGCAAGGAAAATATCAGTTCTGATAATATACTCAAACCAATTGCTGGCAGATAAATCATCAGCTTATTTCATACTGAGAACTGGCCATTAATGACTTTTAATCACCAACTAGTTATGACGGACTTCAAGTAGTGACTAGACCAGAAAAGAAATTAATAACAATTTCACAGATCCTGAATTTCTAACCATATAATTAGTAAACAAATGGCAGTAACAATCTAATAAATTCTGCAAAATACACTGCATATTCACTGAAAGCAACTATTACTTGGACATCAATTCTGATTTATTTGAAAGAGGCTACTTCCAACACTTTTGAATGAAACATTTGTTATTTAGAATATCAAAAATGTTAGGACAAATTCTCAGATAGGAAAAAACAGTATAAGCATCTATTATTTTATTTTGTAAAATAGAAAACCAAGAGAACTATTTCATTATCCTTCCAATTTGATTATAAACAAGATCTAGTTAGAGAAATAAGCTTCTATCTAAACTGCCTCTCAATGTCCTGACTTCTACTTGCCCGTTTCAAATCAAGTAGAATCATTCAGCATACCCTGGTTCAACAGTGTACTGTCCAACATCAGTTATTTAATTTTAGAAGAACATCACGGTAAGTTGTAAAGCATAGAGTAAAGAAGAAAAAGTCAAAAAGAACAAATACTGAAAAGGCAATAGTAAAAGTTATACTCATTCAAATGCATGTTATAAGGAAGCGAATATGGGCACATTTTTTATGCCTACATCAGCATACAAAAAGCAAAATGCAAATAATATTTGATTATTAGTTTGTTTTAAACAAAACCATATAGCTTGAAGTACGAATCCATTGCATATTACCTGCATATTCATAAAACCAAGCCAGGCACTTTTTGCTTGAAAAATGTTCCTCTCCACTTATTACTTTACCAGAGGCTTGTGATCTGCAATAGCTTATAGAAACACAAGGATGATAAGTGTTATTTTAATATGAGAAATGGGAAATAATTTAAAATAAAATTCCAAATTGTTTATTATTAGTTCAAACTATTTAAACTGTTTCACAAAGTCAATATACGTCAACAAGGAAGCTAAATTTGTTAAAAGGCAACTGTCTGTCATCCTATTTCAACACTTGTTGAAACATAAAATTACCTTGAAATACAACCCTCTCATACCCCAATTTATTGCAACTATTACTTTTTCTGAAATGCAAAAGTACTGTTATCTTGTAGATATTAAACAAAAAAACCCACACACAGATGGTCAAAATATCACTACTCAGTAATTCAAATGCCTTGTTATCTACTATTTATACATATAGGCATTTAAAGTTAGGTTTCTAATAAGCAGCATGATCTTCAAGAGTGCTGAATATGCACAGATCCCATTTAGGTCAACAGGAGCTGCAGAGTTTGAGATATGTAGAAGTCAGGCTATTTATAGTTAAGCATCCAAATTTGGGAAGAAAACTCGGTCAATTTGTTTATATTAAACCTCTGTAAATTCTATAGATGTTTGGTACACACACCAGAATAGTAATATGCAATCTATGGTAAGACTAAAACTGCTCAGCACACGCAGCTTCCCCCCCACATTGTCTTCATTATGCGACACACAACCCAGTTTGCCTAGGAAGTGAATTTTCATAATTTATCATCTTTAAAAGAATACATAGAATAACTGATCTCTTCCAGTAAAAACACTGACCGCATGAAAGCATCTTTAGTCACTAAGGAGTTGCAGCACCTTTTCAATGCACACTCCTTTCAATTACAAGTTACAGACTTTTAGAACAACCTAAGATTATTTCTAAGAATGAGGTGAAAGTTAATCGTATGAGAGGATTTAAAATTATGCAGCTCCTTCATTGCAATTTTAAAACGAAAACGTCAAGCAGGAAAAGAATAGTTCAATTCTGAGAGGTGGTGAACAACTTTATCTCCCATGTAAGGCTTTAAGCTTCACTGGAAAAGAAAGCAATGTTCTCCAAGATGTGCTGAAAGCTAGAATTAAAGATGTACTACAGACAAACATCCATTAAACTGCCGTTAAAAACACAAGTCACCAGAAAGAAACCGAGCCATACAGCATGCTATTGCTTGTTGGTTTTATTCAGTTTCACATATATCCATTTGTAATCACTGGTTTTATTAAAGAATATTACCAATATATTGCTTTATAAGAATACTATGTCAGAGATGCTCGTGTATCTAACATTTTGTGATCAACTAGTATGAACTCTCATTTACATCATAGTTTTTGCCCAATGACTACTAACTTCCTGTAGAGCCTTTTTTTTTTTTTTAAGAGGCTGTCAAAAATTTTTTTTCAAAGTAAAAGAAATTAAGATCATAAAATTTTGGTCAAGGGTGTTCAAGAAAGATGAACTGAAACTGGAACAGATGCAGAGAAGAGCTATGATGAGCAAAGAAACTGAAAATCGGTATTACAAACCAGAAGAATTTAGCTTGTTTAATTTAACAAAATGAAGTATGAGAAAACACAAGCGCTCATTCCAAATACCCTATGAGGCAGAACCATGAGGGAGGAGTGTAATATACAGGATAACGCAGGCATAAGAACAGTTATTAACTGGCTGTGAATAAATTTGGACTGAAACTAAAAGATCATTAATGACCACAGAAAGTGAGCTCTGGAACAGTTATCCAAAATGAACAGTCATAACAAAATAAAAGCCTGGGCAGTTGTAAGCTCAAGCTTGGTCAACCTATGAGAAAGACCATATGCCACAGTTTCTTGCAATAGCCATTCCCATAGCGTTGGTTTCACAAGTCCTTTGTATTCTTATGTCCTCAGGACGTTTGTCATCGTAACTACTGGTTTACTGACATACTTAACAAGTTCTAATAGATGAAGAAGGCATACAGTTAGTTTAAGGAAGCCACACTGGAAGCTCCTGCTACACCATACTAATGGTTTATCATTTTAATGGTAATTTTTGGGTATCATGGCATAAGTGGTCTTTTAATGGTAGTTAATGAACAAGATGCTTCAGACTCCTGTATTTATTAGAAAAACCTTTCCCGATTTTGTTTTGGAGTGTGCTGACCTCTCTTTCCATTTCACTGCAAAAAAAAAAAGAGACGATTTAACGTAGACACTCTGAGTATTGGCAACCTTAAGATGAGGAAAGCTGCCTACCCCAGGCAAACGGCTGGAATGAGTATGGGGACAAATGCTGGAACTGGCCCTACTGGTACAGCGAACGGCAAAGCGATCAGGGGACGGGAGCAGTTCCGCAGCGTGTCTCCCGGGTCTGAGCAAGCCAGAGGCGGACGCTGCCGCCCGCCCGGCACCAGCACACGCCGCCACCGGGAC
>NW_009187294.1:0-12719 GCF_000690835.1 Fulmarus glacialis
GGTGGGTGCGCGGGGTTTGGGGCTGGGCCTCCTGCCCGGGTACTGGGAGCGGGTACGAGGGCGACTGCGGGGCCGGAGGGGGACAGCGCGGGCAGGGAGCTAAGCCGCGGCTCGGTCCCTTGCAGGGCGTTGTCGGGGGGCCGCTGTTCATCAACGTCTGCAGCTGGAAAAAGGTCCCGGCGCCCAAGGCCCCCACTGACCCCACACCTGTCAGTGCGGGGCCGCTAGAAGAAGTATCTGGCGAAGGAGGTATGTTCGAAAACAGTTGCGCCTGGGCCCGAATGCATTTCTTCCTGCAGTAGTGCATTGCATGGCAATCACACGCAGATTCTCGCTGCAACAGAGGGTGGTGCTGTGCCGTGGCCAGCTCTTAGCTCGGGGTGGTGGCGGCAAGGCAAGGATGCAACAGGCATATCTCAACAGGGACCCTAAATGAGTCCTTCCTTTTTGAAAAAAACTGAAGAAACACAAAAATTGCACGCATCTAAATCCTGAAAAGTACTTAGGCACTAGGAATCTCTTTGACCACCTATACTCATGTTGATTTAGATCATGTTCCCATGCTTCTCCTTGAACAGGATCGGCCCATGGAAGGGTGTCAGCTTTAGATGAGGTTGATAGAATTAGCTCTCTGCCCAGAAGCCACAAATTTATTCCCTTTGCTTTTAAATCAAGTGATTATAAAGAACACTGGCACATGGTTCCATAGCAACAATTCTGATACATAACTTATTTTTATAGATCTTTACAGCATTATAGATATTGCATATAACCCAGATGTTCTTCAGGGGGGAGAAGAAAACCCAGAAAAAATGGAACACTTGATCCATTTAACACTTAAATTCATTGAGGAACGATGCAACCTTATTCTTTCTTATTTGTACACTATTGAATCATTCAAATTGAAAGGAAGCCTGGAAACGATGCAGCAACGTCTGAAAGGCATGCAGATGCCAACTCCACATCTCAGTCAGAACACAAAGAAGGGTATGTAGAGATCTGCTGTCACTTTTCTTTGAGGACCTATCAGATTCTCCAATAAATCTACTCAAGACTTATCTTTCTAACCCCAATTCTTGCCATAAGCATAAACCAAATGCCTCTCTCTACGCATTCAGAATAAGGCAGTAGTAGTCATACCAGACATCAGTTTAACTTTAACCCTGCTGGCCTATCTGCATTCATCTCTGGTATTTTACAATTGAGAAACTGTAGTGACACTGGAACAGCAAATTCCTTTCTTCCTATATCCACTAGACATGGGAGCTCTGCTAGGGTTTGAGCCTTTGAGGTGCTAAGTTTCTTTTGCTCTAACCTGAGTAAAAAGGGTTGCTGCTGTAACTAGTAGTCTGAAAACAACAACTTTAAACCCATTGGCAATAAAACCAAATTATGGGCAAAGGAGAAACTGCCAGTAACAGTCTTCAGCTGACAAAATTGCTAATTATGATTAATTACAGTTAAAACTTTCACAATATATTTGTCAAGTGGCATAACATTACAGTTTTTAGTATCTGAGTGATATGTGTGAAAAACTTATTTTTCTTGAAAGAACTGACACTTGATCAGCTGCTACACACTATGGAAGCTGAGGACTGCAGCAATGCTCCTGTGCTGCTGAAGGAAGGAAGTGTGACACAGTCTGAAGTGCATCTGATAGAGGAAATTACCAGTACTGAAATGCCAGAGAAACTAAGTACCCCCGTCTATGAAATTATCACCGTGAAGGATGCAAACAAGAAACCACTCAAAATTGAACTCAAAATTGAATTGCCTAAGGTTAGCTCTGTTTCCGAGTGTGATCTGAGAATTTCAAAGGTAAGATAGCAGAAAGAATAACCTTGTGTTTTCTGACTAGTGTCTAATTCCTAGAAATGCTCACTGTTAATTCTTATCAAATAGTTAATCAAGTATTTCAATTTTCTTGGTTTAGGATGACATAATCATTGAAGTCCCTGAAAAATACAAATTACAACTACATCTGCCAGAATTGGTGGATGAAGAAACAACTACAGCAGTATTTAACAAAGGAAAACGGCTATTGTTTATCACAGTGCCAGTTGCCAAGCCAGATCCTTAAAGACTGCATTCTGTCCAGTTCATGTTCACAAGTGACAGAACAAAACAAAAGCCCAGAATGAGAATCCTAACTTTTAGATGGTGATGTGGTTTTTTTTTTTTAATTGACCTTCTAATCTTCAGGGATGAATACCTCAAATGCCTTTAGAAGATGCATGTAGAAAAGGAAGTCTGGAGGAATACTAGCACCAGTAAACTTAAGAAAAAAAATAAATAAAGATTGTAAATATTCAAGGAGTACTTGAATATGTTAACAGCTCTAGTAAAGAATCATAAATGCACACATGCTTTACTACATTATTCATTTTGCCTTAAGGTACAGCAATAACGTTGTGAAGTCCTGTTGCTAAATAAACTGATTACTGGTATCACATGGTTAGAGCAGCTCTCACATGTATTTAATGCTGGAACAACCAGCAGAGGTATGTCATGCACAGTTCTACCAAGCCCTGCATGCTGTCGCTGTTCTCATTAGGACAATCCCTGCTGATCTTAACTGGAATAGGCTTTGTAGTTTTTTTGGTCACTGATTCTTACTGGCTTGGTAATCTCTGAATGAGACCATAAAACCACAGACCTATTCTGTACTATTCAAAACAGCATATAGAGGTTCAAAGCTCAGGAACGCTTAGGGTGAAGCTAGCCACCAAAACCAATCTTGGAGCACTTCAACTAGGAAAACTATCTTCATTAGTTTACACTAACACACAAAATACAAAGTAATACAAAGCAACACAAAACAACTTCAAGGATTACTAAGCATTACTAGAATTAATTGGAAAAGGGACAAACAAAAGTTTAAGTGATCTTAGTTTCATGATTGATCTGGTAGTATGTCATTCTTACAGCTTCTGTGACACATCTGCACTGCAACCATGTTTCTGTACCAATATTCATCAGATGAGAAATAGAAACAGACAAATTGGTTTTGAGCTGCAACTTTAAAATACAGGCTTACAGAAGAGCAGTAACTCCTAGCTTTCCCCCTTTGTTTCAAAGCAACTTAGAAGGCTGCATTGAAATACTGCTCAGTGGTTATAGTTGCAAGTACAAGCTGAAATTGTATCACTGCATGAGCTGAGCTGGTCTGTTGCAGGATGCAAGCAGTACCAGAAGTCACTATCAGCACTCCAAGCACACACACTGGATAGGATTTTTTGAGTTGCAAATGTTCGAGAGTTTGATGGTCATTCAGAGAGCGTTTCCATAGGATAAACTATTTAGTGTTATTTCTGCAGGAAGAAAGTGAAAGGCCTCTGTAGCCAGAATTTGAGGTTCTGGTGAACACTGCAGCAAGGCAGCCAGGAAGATTAAAG
The DNA here is from genome assembly GCF_000690835.1 of Fulmarus glacialis. Classification (NCBI taxonomy): domain Eukaryota; kingdom Metazoa; phylum Chordata; class Aves; order Procellariiformes; family Procellariidae; genus Fulmarus; species Fulmarus glacialis. The sequence continues at coordinate 3,396 of NW_009187294.1, forward strand.
TTCACTGCTGCATGATAGTAATAAAGCATGTATTATTTTGGAACATTTGTGATTACAATTTAAGGTTAATAGGGTGAGTTTCACTATCAGGCTGAAAGGCTAAACAGCTCTGACTGTGCTTAGCAGTACAGTAAGCCACACATGACTGAATAGAAAAGCACTGGAACATGTTTTAGTAGTTGTCAATTTCAAACATTTAATAGAATGTAGGTTCACTAGAGCAAGTCTGGAACCAAGGTATTTTAGGTCATTAAAGACCAAAACCTTAATGCACTTTTTTGCTTAAGCCAGGCATGAAAACCAGGTATCACAGCAACCAGACATTAAATAGTTCCCACAAAAATATTTAATTTCCACAGTATTTTCTTTCAGTATCTTTAGTGAATTTTGTAGAACTTTACAGGAGACAGTACTTAATGCAATATAGAGAATAACAGATCAGCTTTAACTTTTTCTTTCTTTTTTTTTTTTAAACTTCTGCCCCCCTATTTAATTCTCCTGGTCACTTTGTAATTACTACACAGTTGTCCTTTTTACATTAACATTTCCATGTGGAAAGTGGAATTTAAGAATGTTCAGCACTGCACCCCTTTCAGGATACAATGACTGGAGTAACTGGACAGCAGTCCAACAAACTGTTGAAGCATTTTACATACAATATATACATGGATAGCACATTCTGCAGCTTACTGAGGCTGGGACAACATAGACAATTCAGGGAAGAACCACAGTACCAATGACTAACGCAGAGCTTCCTATGTTAGAATGCCTGAAAAAAAAAGTTCCAAACATTCGATTCATCACATGATTAATATCTACTGATGGGATTATTAACATGTGTGATTTGCCTATATTGGGTTCCAACACACAGATTCTCTTGAACATTCTGCAAAACAGTTACTTCCATGGCATCATAGTCTGATATTAACTTAGCAAGAGGAATAGCAATTAAAGTTTTCATACAAAAAGCACATGTAAGTGAAAGTCCACAAGAAGACAGCACGTTCCCTGTGGTATCTGAGAGCTGTGACCCCACAGATATCAGTGCTCTTTCACCTTTCTTTAAAGTGCTCAAAAGGGATCACATAGCTGAGAAGGTCCAGACTGGTGCCAAATTCCAAGAGGGATTTGGAATGTTAGCACTTGGCCTTTGAGAAACTATTCCCAGGCGCTTCAGTCCCTTAGTGCATCTGTCATACTCGCCCACCCCAGCAGGAGAACAGGATAATAAGGGGATTCACCTTCTAGTAACTTGTACGTTTCAGTTACCATCTCACCTGAACTCCTGTGAAGAGATGTTTATAATTCAAATTTCAGAGAATACTGAGGTTGCGAAATTGCTTGATATGCACCCCCCTATTCACCCTAGTTTAGAAGCAAATGGCAGTATGCATACTGCCTGGATCATTTTTAAATCTGGGATGCTTAACTCTGTTTTGGAAGAGTTTGCAAGTTAACTAACTGTATAAAAATACAGTATAGCTGTAATATTGCTCTGAAAAGCACTTCTGCAAACTTTTTCTGTACAGACTGGTAATAACATTACCAGATAATATAATACATATTTAAAATAAAAAAGGAACTCTATTAATAAGTCTGAAAACTAAAGTCTAAATAGCTTGTTTAAAACAAAACTGTGACCCAGGAAAATTTTGCTTGCATGGTTAAATCATAGCAGCATGGTTACTGGCTTTTCAAGGAAATTCTTGAATTCAGCAAGCCACTGTGCTCCAACTGCTCCATCTACAACACGATGGTCACAGCTAAGTGTAACGGACATCACACTGGCCACATCAAATCTGAAAGAAAAAAAAAAAAGAAGAAAAAAAAAGTTTAACACAATCTTCTGCAAGTCAGTGCCATTAACAAAGCAAAAAAGCTTTTATCAGAGAATCAGCAATAGCAGTTAGTGCTTGGTAACAGATGTTTCTCTCTGTGGACTTCTAAAAAAAGTTTACATTGGAGAGCAGATCCTATTCATTCCTTTTCTACAATTAAGAAACACATCTGAATGTTCCCTTTAGGACAGGAAGCTCATCTTTCTTTGTATCACAAGAATAGCCCCACATGATCAAAGAAAAAAAGCCATCTTACCCAGTAACCTCCAATTTCCCCATGTGTCAGTGATAGATGCCTAGGACTGTTAACAAGTTTAAATAATCCTAAATGTTCTCCTGGGTCTATGCTAGTTCAAGCTCCAAGCAAGGCGATATTATATACAGAACACGTGAATTATAATCCATCCCTTAGGTCTTCCTTAAATGCAAATTTAAGCAAGTTAAAGAGGAACAGGTGCCTAAACTTGTGGATCCCAGACTCTTTTCCACAGCTTAACCATACTCCTTTAAGAAAGAAACAGCCTTTCCTTAACTTGCAAAGAAGTTGCAAGAATAAACGTATGGCAGATCATTCAGTCACTGCATTTCTCTTTAATGCCTGTGTGACCGTTTTATACAAGATCTCACTGTACTTCTTCAGAAGGTACTGAAAGCAGTATGTCAACAATATTTTTTTTTTTTTAAAAGATAATGTAATGGAAGTGTTAGAAAACTAGCCATTATTTCAAAGTTTGAATTCAGAAGCTCGGTATATGCAGAATCAGATGAACACTTACCCTTTCTCATTATCAGCTGGCACTAGCCTTTTCTCTGAGGAACCAACTGCAAGGATGCAGGCTTGAGGTGGATTGATTATGGCAGAGAAATTCTTAATCCCATACATTCCTAAATTGGAAATTGTGAAAGTACCACCCTACAAGAAAAACACATTCATAGTCAAATTCACAAAAGCTGTTTCATGTGGAATATTAATGAATATGGCTGAAACATCACAAAATAGGCTTTGCTCATTCTGAACAGGGCTTCTGAACAGAAGTCAAGGGCAGCAATGTTTAACAGCAATCTGAGTTTCTCACCTGGAATTCATGAGGCTGAAGTTTACCTTCTCGGGCTTTAGTTGCCAAAGAAACCACATCCTTACTAATGGAAGCCAGGCCTTTTATATGTGCATTAAACACAATAGGAGTTATAAGCCCTGCAGGAGTACTAACTGCAACGCTAACATCCACTACGTGATTTCTGCAGGACACAAAGGAGATGCCAGTTACTCTAGCAAGATAACAAAGAAAAAAATTTTCAAAACTGTTCAGAGAACTCTAAATTAATACTAATTTTGCCATAATTATTTCACCCTGCACGCTAGCCTTAGATACAAGGTTCTTAGCACTTTAACGAAAGCCCCTCAACCTTTGCATTATACGTGTTCCCCTCCCTCCTCAAAATCCCAGCAGAAGGTCTGCTATTTTGCCATGAACTCTCTACTGAACAAAGAAAGTTTCTGGCTTCGACCGTACCATAAACTTACTGCCTAATAACTGTGTCCATCCATGAAGAATTTGCTTCAGGCACCTTCAAGCATGCCAGAGCAGAAGCTTTAATTATGAAGTCATTGACAGAAAGCTTGATGTCATCCGAGACCGCCTGTAAATAAAGAGATTTGAGGCATCAGTTTGTCTCTTACACATTACTTCAATTAACTTGGATAGTCACAGCCATGCAGCCTTGTTTAGAGAAAATGTTAGAAAACAATCACACTGCTTGTAAGCATTAATACTTGAAGTGCCAAGATAATTTAGGAGGTGAATACATCTCCTTCATAATTTAAGAAGGTACGATCTTTTTTAATGTCTGTTTTTCCCCAAACTTGGCTTAGAATCATTGTTTTGCTTAAATTTTCTACCCTTTTTACTCTTAAAAACCTTTTTTACGCTTTTGCCCTCCTTTCCAGCTGGAAGAATTGAACACCACCAAGCAGAGTACAAAGCGGCCCTTTTAGGGAAGTCACAAATCAGTGCACAGTACCTTGGTAAAAAAAATCTCATTCTGTCACGACAGTCCAGAACCAATCCACAACAGGTAGAAAAGGCACTGAAAAGACTGCTTTTTCCAAGCCAAAATGGCATATCACCAAAAAGCAGGGTGGGCTCTGTGACAGAATGCAGCTTTCTCCACACACACACTCTCACCATGCCTAAATGCTTTACCTGATTGAGTTCTTTCCTTAGCACCAGTACTTCTCCCATGTTTATATCAACAGAAAGGTAGTAGTGAGGTATTGTTTGTTTAGACTGCATCAACCGCTGAGCAATGACCTGCGGGTATACAATAGGAGCAATGAAAATAAATCAATTTGGAAAATTCATGACTGCAAATAATGACCTCGGAAAGGAATAAAATCTTCTTACCCTCCGAATATTGCTGATAGGGATATCTGTGAAGGTCCCCACTGGTGATGCTGCAACTGCAGCAGCTGCAGGAACTGCCTCTAGTGCTGGAGCCTGCAATTAGAGAAAGACAGCATAATTCACAGTACTATCCAAATATCAATTGTACAGAGTAATTCAGTATGTGGGACAAGTGCTAAGGCAAAGTTGCCTCTTGCTTAAGAGCAGCAGATATTTCTACTCTCTAGCCTCACCTCTCCAGTACCCACTAGGTTCTTTGTAAGTCCTATATTCGATTATTAAATGTAGTACTTGAGTGATTTAGAAATGCAACACTAATATACACTGCTATGAAGCTCCCAGAATAGTAAGTCCTGCTAGATGGTTTTACATACAGCAGAGAGGCATGCTAGAGGGCACTCTCAGATTGCACTCAGCCACATCTCTTCCAGCAGTACACAAAGCAACACTTCCGTCATCTCATATAAAAGACAAGTAATGGTATAAGAAGAGATTTGTGGCAACAATGACAGCAGGCTATTGGTTCGTAAGTCTGGCTTTCATTCTAATTGCCTCTTTTCAGCAATGTTAGATCAGTTGGGACTGAGCTTACCTCAATCCGTAACAATGTAGCAACCAAATGAAGGGTTGGGAGCACACAATTTTTTTTCTCCGTGAAATACCAAAAGGACAAATAAAGGAAGAAAACTTTGTCCGTGTTTCTGACAGGTTAAGCTTTACAACCTAACAGTTACGATAGCCCACACAGTATCATAACCCAACCAGTCCACCAGTAACAGTTCCATATAGTAATTGCATTTCTACAGAGCATTTCCATCACTATAATGAAACACCCATTCTTACAGATCTCGAGCCTACTCACTGGGGCAACCTTTGGTGGCACAAATGACTCCACATCTTTCTTTGTGATTCTACCATCTGGTCCAGTACCTAAAAGGGTCAAAGAAAAACGTAAGAAGATTTCAGTTGTTTGCAACAGGGCATTGCTTCTAAAGACACTAGTTTCATTCAACAGAGAGAAGTCACTTAACACAACCTCTGGTGAGGACAGCTGCATAGTCAGGATGTTCCTGACAGGGAGGAAAGAAAAGAATAGGCAAGTATGTACCTAGAGGTACAGACACTTGATAGTGAGAGCAAGGAAGCAGAAGGAAAACCTACCTTTCACTTGGGCAAGGTCAATTCCTTTTTCTGCTGCCATTTTCTTTGCCAGGGGACTAACCAGGATCCTTCCTTTCCGGGGAGGTGGCCCAGCTATTGGGACTGCTAGAGTGGAAGGAACAGCAGGCTGGGGAGGAGGAGCAGCAGCAGGAGTTGCCACCACCTTAACAGAAGAATCAAAGCCATTAGCTTTAGGATCATTCAGCAAAAGCTTTGAAGGTACAGTAAGAGAACAGGACCATCTAATTACCAGTCAAGAGAATAGCAAAAATAGTCACTAATCTGAAAGAATTTTCAGATTCAGAGAAGTTTCCCAGTGCCAGAAATTAAATCAGAAACTTCCTGGGAAGGAGGCCAACTAAGCTGCTGAACTATACACCAAAAAAAAGGGTGAAATAACTAACTTAGGCTCCCAATTTTCAAGGATGAGGCATTAACACTGGCACAAGCAACAGGCTGGAGAAGAGATCGTAATGAATTACTATCTGCTCCAGTTTTTGGAGAGCAAAGTAGCGATCACTTCTTAGGTCACCTATCACCAACACATGCGTTAGCCTTGCATTCACAGAATCATAAACACTATTGTTGGAGCCAGGGCTTCACACTGTCAAACCAGCAGAACAGTTCAGATCAGGCCTCTTATGGTCCCCATAACTTCTTTCATATGCTAAGAATGGTCCTTACTAGTGGAGGAGGAGGAGGAGCAGCAGCTTGTGCCTTCACGTCTATTACCGCAGTGTCTTGGTAGTCAGCAAAAGCTGGAATATCAGACTCTTTCTCCACAATGATGCAGAGAGCTGTTCCTAATGGCACATCTCTTGTTCCTTCAGGCACCAAGATTTTTGCCAAGTAGCCTTCCTCCTGAACTTCAAAGCCTGCAAGGGAAAGAAACAAAACTGGTTTGGTGCCCAATGCAGCTGAAGAGTTCCTCTAAATGCTGCTTCTAATGACTTTGGTAGCTAAAGCTCTGTCCTATATCTAGCAGGCTAGAGAATCCTTTTCAGTGCAACTAGTAGGGAAACATCTCCATGCACTGAACATCACTAAGAAGGATCGATGAAGAAATAGAAGTGTTTTTAGGAGCTCTGATGATTTGCTCTCCAATGGAAATAGAAATTAACAAAACTTGTTTTAGTTGCCCCACAGCTTCGCGCCCTGAGCAGCTAGAACAGTGGGCACAGAGGCTACTCTGGATCCTCCCCTTTTAAGGGGATCTCATCCATTCCTGACTTTGGAGTTGACTCACCTATTGTGGCTTTATCTGTCTCAATTTCTGCCAGTAAGTCTCCCTCATTCAGTTTCTCCCCAACCTTCTTCTCCCATCTCTGCACTGTGCCCATTGTCATGGTAGGTGACAGGGCAGGGAGAGTGATCTGTGAAGCCAGAGAATAAAAGAGAATCAGATGCTGGTAATCCAAAAGGAACAGGAACGCAGTTTTAACTCCTGACTAAATGATGCCAACCTAAAGAAGTAGCCAGCCTTTAATGCACTCCTACATCTGGCTCCATTACGGCAAAGCACAGTGCTGTCCCATATTGCTAGTTTGGCTTCTTTTATCAAGACCTAAGCAAGAAAGCAAGCAAAAGCAAAGAGCAAGAAATCTATGTATCAAAATAATTATTACCACCATCACATTGGGAGTGTCTTGCCGCTGCTATCTGCAAGGCTAAAAGGAAGACTAAAGCAAGTCACTTTGTCTGTGACAAACAGGTTTGGCCCCTTTAAAAGCTATACAGACTTGTCTTCCAATAAGCACTCAAAGATGCTGTAGGTTTGCATGTGCATATTGCTGTGCAACAAATACAGCACATGTGAGTACAGCTTCAGAGCAAAACTGGACAGATAAGGCAAGCAGCAGGAAGTAAGCAAATTTAGTAGCTAAAACACAAGTCAGATTAAGAAGCCTTTAATTAATTAATTCTTTGTTCAATTACTTTGCAGAACATCTCAGACAAATCAGTTCCCCCATGTATCACCTGTGGAATGAGGTTTAGTATTTTAAATTTTCTGTTTCAAAGGAATGTCACAGAAATACCCCACTACAAAGTGCTCAAATACAACAGTGGATGTACACTTCAATATCTAAGCAAGGTAAAAAGATTATCCACAAATACAACTCATTATTAGTTAACCACAAACACATCTGGTGCGTTCATCAGAGTATCACAGACTTGAGTTCTGCTCTGAGATGTAAGCAGGGCCTTCAGAGCTTATTCACATTTAGCACAAGGTCTTTTCATACCAGAACTGTCCAGATAATGCAAATGTAGCAGGTTTTTCTAGACTGCATAATAATCCTGAAGAGACAAGTCTCCCCTCTACTAGCAGCTGGGATGCCAAAATAATTTTCTGAAAAAAGCTTTCTGGGACTTCCCCAAACACCTGCTTTAAGTGTGCAACAATTCAAGTGGCACACACTCCTGGAATTATAGCTAATAACTGGCCACTCCAGATAGTATTTATGACAAAATGCCCTGGAACTAGCAGTGCCAAAGACAGAAAAAGAGTGCAACAAGCCTTAAATCATCAGCAATGCTCTCTTACCTGCATATGAGGAGGATAAGAGCTGCCAGGAGCCTGAGGAGAAGGCTGAGTTGGTGGTGAGGGAGCTGCAGCTTGAGGGGGAGGCACTGAGGCTGCAGGGGGGGCAGACGCTGCAGAATCCAGGGTATAATTTTTAAAGGCATCAACATATTCAGGCCTAGAAGAAAACACAGAACCGCAAAACCAGTCAGATGACTGTCTCTAAGCCTTTCACACAAGGCACCCAAGAAGGCCCAAGAGAGAAAATTCAACTCAAGGGTTAGCAAAATACATACTTTTCTACTGTGATACATATTATGGCCCCAATAGGAACATCTCTTGTTCCTTCTGGCACCAGAATCTTGGCCAAGTAGCATTCCTCCAGGCTCTCAAAGCCAACTGTTGCTTTGTCTGTCTCCACCTTTGAGAGAAAACAGGATATCATTATGGCAACGGAAAAGACCAGTGAGCTCACAGCCTTCCAGTGTGATAGTGTAGGGTCACAACACACACAGTTCTGGAAAAATCACCCTGTGGCACCAGCTCTAGGAAAGTATGCTCTCAAAGAGATTAAGTGCTGCTCCCACTCAGAAAGAGGAAAAGCAGCAACTAGGTTTGAAAGGCTGTTAGCCACTTGTTCCCAACAGCATCTGTTGGGATCTGTGATCTGGAACCCAAGATCTCTGTTCAAGTGAGAGCAACCAGGGACAGAACCCGGGATGCACATGCAGCTCATAAGAAATGCAGCACAGCCTGTGCCCCCAAGATACCTCTGCTATGAGCTCCCCTTCACCGATCTTGTCACCCTCCTTCTTTTCCCAGCGCGCAATGGTGCCCATCTGCATTGTGGGGGACAGAGCTGGCAAGGCCACCTGTGAGGAATAGGGCAGTGTTACAACCCAGACAGTCCTGACAGTAGGAACCCCACACATAGCGCAGAGACGGATCCTCAGCACAGGCTGGGACAGGGCGGCACAAAGGAGAGCCTGTCTGCAAACCCCCAGCAGGTCAGGACTGCCTCCAACCTGCTGGTAAGACCCAGGGCAAACCAATACTGGGGTGCTGAGATGGGGCTGACCAAGAAAGAGAGAAGCTATGCCAGGGGACCAAGAGAGGTACAGGGAAAAAAGACTAGTGGTGAAGGAGGTGGTATCCGACGACAGTACAGGGACTTGGGGCAGGGTGGTGGCAAGGGTGTGAGAACCGCGGGAGTGGGTAGAGAAGAACTGCAGTTCCCCAGGGCGAATTGAGCTGCCTAGTGACGGGAAGCAAGACCCGAAGAAAGAACGTGAAGGGGCTGCCCCCGAGGCGGGGGGGGAACACGAGTCTGTTCTCTGGGGGACCCCAGTGGCTATAGGGGCACTAACACCAGAGGGTATGGGGGGCACCCAGACCG
>NW_009187295.1:0-345 GCF_000690835.1 Fulmarus glacialis
GGACTAATTATACACTTGCCCTCATTTGCCAGGAGCTCCCAGGTGTCGGCGTTTGGGCGCTTCCCATGCCACCTCCCTCCAGGGCTCAGGGTGGCAGGACATGGGGACTGATGGGGGGTCGAGGGGGTGACAGGGGGCTGCCGTCCGCCCCGGCACTGGCAGGGGGTTATCGCACCAGGGCGGCACAGGATGATAACCAGAGCTCCCTCCTGTCGGCACCATGGGGTGTGAGAGCGGGATGGGGACAGGGACGGTCCCCAAGCCCCCGTCCCCGCCTCGGGGATGGCCTGGGACGGCGGGTCCCCGCTCACCGCCACCTCCCCGGCTGGCTTTGTTTCCACGGGG
>NW_009187295.1:1137-1442 GCF_000690835.1 Fulmarus glacialis
TCCCTGCTGCCACCAGCCATGACATGGGCAGAGCCGTGCACGGCGATGGCAGAGGGCGAGGAACAGCTCTCACGCTCTGGAATTGTGGGTCATCGGAATTAGATTAATTAGCGTGTGCTAATAGCAGCTAATTAGCACCCGGCCGCGCTGATGCAGAGCTTGCTAAGCCGGGCACCTGCCCCCTGCCCTGCTGCCTCAGTTTACCCACCTGCAGCATGGGTGAGCCCGGCACCCGGCTCTCCTTGATGCCAAGGGACATCAAACCACCAGCGAAATATCGCCGCAGAGAGAGGGGACCAGCTGCC
>NW_009187295.1:1510-1983 GCF_000690835.1 Fulmarus glacialis
AGATCTCGTTCTGGGTCGGTGTGGACATGTCCGCACACAGAAGTGGGTGTTGCTCGATGCCCAAGCCACCCAGCCCTGGGCACCGAGGGATGTCTCAGGGGGGTGAAGAAATAAGGGTGGGAAGGGCAGAGCACTGTGGCTCTGCGCCACTCCTGCTGCGGGGGGTGGTGATGGGGCAGCCCTTCGTAGGGGGAGGCAGGCACCCATGGGTGCTATTCGTACTCGAAGAGATTACAAAACCCCTTTTGGCTCCGACAAGCCCCCAGCGCCCCGCAGCAGCATTCATCCCTGTTAGAGTGCACAGGGCAGACAAAGGGTCCTCAAGAGTCCCCAAGGAGCTGGCTGAGACACTCGCTGTCTGCAGGGTGCATTTTGGGGGGCAAACACCCCGTCCCTCCCTCGCAGGGACCCCCCAAGCCCCGCAGCAGCACCAGCAGTGGTGCTGAGCGTCTGCCGGGCTGCCTGGGGGGTCG
>NW_009187295.1:2192-3346 GCF_000690835.1 Fulmarus glacialis
CAGCTCGTCCCGGCTCCATGGACATGGAGCATTCCCCAGTGCCGGCATTTTGGAGCATTTTGGGAGATTTTGGGGCATTTTGGGGCCAACCTCATCTGGGCAAGGGGGTGGCGCACAGGGAAAGGCTACTTCAGAAATTGCAAACGCCGACACAAGCTGTCCTGTCTTCAATGCAAGCGGCGAGTGTGAAGTTAAGAGATAAAGAGGGAATTAGGAGATAAAGTCTGCGTAATCCCGGTTGCTCTATGCAATTAAAATGAGCTTCACCCCGCTGTAATTGGATGGAAGCTGCCTGCCAGCGTCAGCGCGACCGGGAGCATCGGGCGAGCAGGCGCGGAGGATTCGCCGCGCCGAGCACGGAGACTTATCTCCCTGCCAGAAAAACCGAGAGGGCAGCGGCACAGAGAGCGGGAGTTAATGAGATGAAAGTGGAAAGCCTGGCACAAAGGATTAGCTCCCGTCCGGCTCTGCTGCCAAAATCCCAAGGTTCCCTGGGAAGGTTTTCCTTGCACCCTGGCTGCATCCTGCCTGGGCCCGCTCGGCAGAGAAGGGATATTCTTGGAGCAGCAAAATTTGGTTCTTTTTCACCGGTGTGACCCCTCGATGGGGACTGGGCTGTCCCAGCCACCAGCTGCCCCTGCTCCATTGCATCCCCGCCCCAGCACCCGGTCCCTCTCCGGAGGGTCCCTGCACAAGACCATTCCTAACAGCATTTACAGCTGCTGGTATTAAGCAGAAATAAAAAACCCCAAGTGGAGATTAAAAGGACACTGATGAAATGCCAGAAGAAGAATTACAGCCCTAATAAACCACCGCCTTCTGCTGGGGGTGGGCGACGGGAGGGTTTACGAGGCCATTTAAACTTCACTGTCAGAAAGGTGTATTAAAGCCATAAAGGCCCTGTTGCCTCTCCTGTCCCCTGGATGCTGGAGCACGGCTGTGGTCATAAATCCACCTGCTCGCAGCCTGGGGCGAGGGGCCCGAAGCCCCTTGTCCCTGGGAAAAGCCGGGAGGAGAAGCGAGGCCGCCTTGGCTGGGGTCTTGGAGGGTGACGTCAGCCCTGGCGTGAGATAAATGCCGGCCGCGGGCCGGTGGTGCTGGCAGGGCGGGATTATCTCGGCGCGGAGGCTGGGACATGCCTCGTCCATCACCCA
>NW_009187296.1:0-333 GCF_000690835.1 Fulmarus glacialis
AAGCCCTTCCCCCGCCCCGCCTCTCACTTTCTTCCCTTTTTTCCATTTTCTTTCTTTCCTTCACTCCCCCGCTCCACCTCCCGCTTCCAGCTCCCGCTTCCAGCTCTTTCTGCCACGGTGAAAGCATTGAGAAAGAAAGTGGGGTGATATATGATGCAAAGTTCATCTTAAGTAAAGGTGGGGAGGCGAAAACTGAAGGCAGCAGTGGAGAAAAATGGGCTTGGGGAGCCTATGAGGAGACCCCCATAGACACGAGCCGTGACATCTGTGTTTCAGCAGGGTTTTTTGGGCCCCGGTGCAAGCTGCGCGCTGCAATCTTACGGCAGGGCTGAA
>NW_009187296.1:382-9167 GCF_000690835.1 Fulmarus glacialis
GCCGTACGGGCCCCGGTCCTCTGAGATGCTTTAGGAGCATAAAGCTGGAGCATCAAGGCTGCTACCCCCATGGCTGGAGGAGTTTGGGGACAAGCTGTCCCACGCATCCACCCCCGGCTGCTCTTACAGGGTTTGCTGGGGACGATTCCTTGCCGCGGGGGTGGCTGCAGCCTGGGGCATTGCCCCTCACTTGCCCGGGCGCACTCCTGGCTTGAATCTCCTTGGGGTTTCTAGCCTCTCAGTAAGGAAGGAGGTCCAAAGTCCTACTGCCTCAAGTCAAGACATGAGGCGAGCAAACAAAACCAAAACCCCATCATACGTGTTATTTCTTCCAACCTGCCGGTTTTCGGCTGGCCACCTGACTTTTCCCAACACAGACTTGCTAGCACTTTGTTAAGAGCCCAGGATTTTTCTGGTAGCTCAGATGTCGTGGCTCTACTTTGATGCTATAATTCAGAGGTGCTTCAAAATATCCAGAAAACTGAAATTTTGAAATCAGCTGACCCAAAGTGGAGTCTTTGCTTCAGCAAACAGTCTGTTGTACATTTTGACCATGCAGAACTTTGGAGATTTCAATAAAATGTTTAACATTTTTGGAATCAAAAGACATTCCATCCAAACAACTCCCAAAATGAATAATTTTGTAACCCAAATGCTGCACTTATAAAATGCTTCTTATTCACTGCAACTTCTTTTTTACTAAAAAAAAAGCTACGTGGGAAAAAAATCTCCATTCAGGCAATAAATTATCAGAGGAAAGAAAGCGGCGACAAATCCCTCACTTTCTTTATTTTCAATAAATAACTTAATCAGCTCTGGCAAACTAATAGGTTCCATAATGCTCAGCTCAGAACTTAGTTGGAAGTTCATTACTTGCTGTGTCGCACGCTAACAAGCAATGCTTGAAGTGAATTATTTCAACTCTCCAACAGAAGTCTCAACTCACTTCTCTTATGAAAATCGAACAAAACAAATCTAAATGGGCACGAATAAATTAACACGCGAAATTTACTTTGCGCTTATCTTAACTCTTCTGGCTTATAACAGTTTGCTAGGAAAGAGCTATACAGCTGCTGAGATTGCGTTCAAGCGGGCGTGCATCGCGACCCGCTGCCCGGCTACGCAGAAGCTCGCTCCGGAGCCAGGCTAATCCAGCCATGGAGCGTGGCTTTCGAGCGGGATGAAGTAGCCTACGCTGAGCTCCTCCAGCGACGCCTAAGCTGCTCCTCGCTGTCTCTGAACCGAGTGCCCTCCGCAGTGGCTGAAGAGAGCAGCCGCAAGACCTGGTTATCGTATCCTGTATCGTATCCATGCAGCGATGCAACGGTGCACCGACACAGTGACGGTGCTGCGTCATGGGGTCACGGCTGACGGCGGCGAGGAGCTGCGGTGGGAAGGCGGCAGCACAATGCGGGTGGCTGCTTGGTTCGCTCGCGAGGAACGGTCCCCAATCCTGTCCCCCCAAATGCAGCAGAAGAAAACAACTTGCAGGCAGCCTGCCTCACCTCCTGCCCCAGCCTGTGTCCCCGGCAGCCCGAGAAGCCCTCATCCTCTGCTCCTTGTCCGCCTGCTCCGGGTGGTTTCTGCCCACCGAGTGCAGCCCCTGTCCTATGCCCCAGATCCCCCCGAGGGTCCTGCCCATGTAGCTCAGGCCCAACCCGCCATGGGATGTGCAAGACATGAACACTGCCCTTGCTTTCTCCAGTGGGTTTTGCTGCACGGAGGGGGTTGGTTATGATTTCTTCTGGGCCTGAAAGAGTGCTCAGAGGTCCCTTTAACAAGTTGTGTGCTTCTCTTTAACAGCAAGACTTGCCTGCCGGCAACCATTAGCTCTCTTCAGCATCGTAAACAGAGTCAAATTCAGCTTACACCACGTCTGAACTTGGCTTAGGCGCTAGTTTTTCTGCCAGTACATCGCTGTTTGCAACTCCAGTCAGCACTGGTTTGAAGTTATTACTGTCTGGTGGTTGGGGTTTTTTTGGTGGTGTATGCATCCTAAATGAGCTTTGTGGTCTCCCCACTTCAAAAGCCTCTCTGCTCTCACCCCTCTTTACCGGCTGTCCTCTAGCAAGACCAAAGACCGAAGGGTATAAACTATCTCAGCGGCGTCCCAGGCCCGTGCAGCACGCGGGGATGCAGCCGCGGGACAGTCATCCCTGCTGCTAGAGAGGGGTTTTGGGGGAATCGGGCAAGGAGACGGTGCAGAGCCGTGCCGGGGCGCACCCAGACCCCGTCCCCATCCTTGCCTCCATTCAAATCAGACCCGAATAGTGTGCACTGCCAACTTCCAGCTGCTTAAAGCACGTTTCACCTTCTCTGTCGCCCAGTTTGCTCCGGTGCCAGGTGTCTCCCGGGCAAGGAGAAGCAGTGATGGGGGCCGGCTGGCCGGCGCAGAGCCCCCTCGATAGGGAATCGCACGCAGGTGCTTCACCGAGGGGAGCAGCCGCTTCCACTGATACTAATTGGCTTCCTTCGACATAAGCAAGCCCCTGGTGAAGGTGGGCTGGTGCCAGGGGTGTGGGAGCCAGCAGCCTGTGAGGAGGGTTTTGCAGGTATGGTACTGGTAAGAGGATGATGGTATTTACTAATACTTCTAAACTAGATTTTTTTTTTTTTATTTATTTACCCAGTGGGTTTCACCTGCTCTTTCTGTGTATGGTTCTGCGAAAGGGACTGTGGCTCCTTTGTGGAGCCTTGAAGGAATTGTGTGTGTGAAAGTGGGAAACGGAGAGAAAGGGAAAATGTGTTACAGTATTGCAACACTTCCTCCTAGTATTTCATATCCTGACAAAATTAATCTTTTTAAAAGAAAAAAAAAATATCTTGAAGTGCCTCACTCAAGGGAAAGATATTTGCTGTGTTATAAAAGTGTCAACATTTCACTTACAAATTGGTCATTCTTTTGGCAGTGACTTTAACAGAAAATTCCCCTTGGGGCTATCATGCCTCTCTCTGTTGGTTTTTCTTTGCCTTTAAAAAAACAAAAACAAACAACTTAAAAAGCAAGCACAATTTATTGGGTCTGGTGACTGGATAACTATTGTACTGCAGGCTTTAAGTGGTGGGGCTGAGGCCAGGAGATGAAAGGAGATCAAGAGGGGAGAGAACTGAGGCTTCTCCAGCAGCAAGGTGGATGCTTGTAGGTCAAAGCTTGAAGCGCTGCCCTGGTCCCTGCAGCCAAACAATCATCTTACCAGAAGTTTCTCTTTTTCTGCTGTTTATGCCTCTGATCTTACTAACATCTACCCATAAACAGAAGCATTTATAGAGTTGGGGGGGGGAGGGTGTCACAGCCTAATACTTCAAGTCATTTCTCTGTGCTTCTTGCTCTGATTTAATGCACTATGCCTTCCACTGCTGACCACTTTCTTTCTCCGTTTCATTTCCATGTTCCTCTACGTGACTGTTTATTTCTCCTCTGATGTAAAACAACGCTGATAACTTGGGCAGATATTAAATGTCTGTCTTGTCTTGGATTTTTCCTGCTCATCATGTATGGATGCTGGTGTTGGAGCCTGCCAGCTGGCTGGGGTTTCTCTGAGGATCTCTCTCCTGCCTCACCTGTATGTAGCACAGCCCTGCTAGGACTCGTGTGGGTCATTTCACTTATTCTTTTGGCACCTTGTTGTGCCTTGACAGGCACCTTGTTGAGGTGGCAACAGGAGTGAGGGGGCAGGCAGCACTCTGCAGAAAATGAGGATTTATTCATCCTGACCTGGACGATGATCTCTGTCTGACTGTAGGCTCTCAAGAACAGGGGAGAATCTCCATTTAAATACAGTGGAAATCCCGGGCTCTGATGTTTTTGCCACACTTTCCCTAAGCTAAGGATGCTGATGCTCCCCTTCAATTTTCCCCTCTTGATGGTGGTGACAGCAGAGGTGCAAAGCAACCCCTCTTACTGGGAAGTGCCTTAGCTATGCCACTTCTCCCCTTCTTGTACTAGCTTTAGCCTCTTCCTCAGTAGATCTTTATCATGGGAAGATAATGGATGGAAGAAGTTACTTGGATATAATAAAAAGACTGAGCACTGGTAAGTGTCCTCAGACTCAGCTACAGGAGCATCCACTCACTTCTCCAAAGAGCAAGCCCCAGGGACCTGCTTGAAAAGACCTGTGGTGAGGTCCCAAGGGATGCTCTGAAAGCACCTGGCAGAGCTCCTCTGTTCTTGTGTGCCAGGGCGTGCACAGGGCTCGGGAGGAGCCGGGGGTTCATGGTGTCCCCAGGATTTTAAGTCATATATTATACTGCCCGATAGCCTCTTAAGGGTGCGACGTTAACTTGTGATTACAGCTGGTGCCGCTTTAATATGGTTAGTCCCCTTATTCCCAGGTATACCTTTGGCTAACGCTTCGTTGATGGTAGTTTCTGGGAAGAAAACCGAACCCTTGTTGGCTGATGCCCAAACTGGGCAAAGCCAGGCCAGCTCTGCCTGCCGCTGACTGCGCGAGGGGCTGCCCTTCTCTCTTAACTACGCACGCTCCCAGGCTCCTGGCCCCCATCCAATCCAGATAAGAAATGACTGAAAATCGTTACTGTTAGCCGGCTATTCTGTGACCTGCATGAAAAAAGTGAAATGACCTCGGGACTAGTCTTAGCACACAGCCGTCTGCCCACAAACCCATGGCAGGCGAAAAGCCTCGGTACGCAGACCAAAGGCTGGCAAGACAAGTATTTTCCTGGCGGCTGCTCCCCGCAGATGGGAGGGGAGGCAGAAGCAAGCTGATACGCAGAAGCTCGCCTCGCTGCCTGCTGCGCTTGGTCTGTAACAAGATCTTTACAAGGTGTTAACGAAAAAGTGAGTTGTTATAAATTGAAGCCAACCGTTTGGCCATTCTCTGCAGGAGGAGCTGTGGTAAAGCTGGTATTTGCTGGTGATATTATGTGGTGGTAGGAACAGGAGAAAGCCCTCTTCCATCGGACTCATCTCTTAATGTGCTCTGGGGCAGGGATCTCCTGGAGACCCCTGCGGTGCTGGGGCTCTGCTGCAGCCGCTTGCTCTGCAAGAAGGACCAGCAGGATGGCATCATCCTGCCGTGGAGATGCTGCGGGGTACCCTTGTGCCTGCTTCCTAGTGCTTCTTGTGGTGCGCAAGCCTTCAAGCAGGATGCATAGCCCTTTCCTACAAAATTACTTTTTTAATAACATGTGAAGAGATTTGGAAGGAGTGTAGCCATGGAGCTGAACCTGAGGTTGCCCGTGAGGGGTGACAGCATCATTTAAACACTACGGTGCAATAATGCATGGTTCATTGCAAGGAACTATTTTTACCACGTGCTGGGCTTTACGTGCTTTGGGTAACAAGAAACGCTTCAGCCTGAGCAACTCAAAATGCCAAAGGAAAGGAACGTGGTTGAAAATTGAAGGGTTCTTTCGGCCCAGGGAGAGGGGCAGCTAATCCTGACACCATCCTGCAACTTGTTTCTGCTTCATTAGACATGTCTGTGACCTGTGAAATGCTGCACAGGAAAATGGAAACCTGTCGGTGGATGTAGATATGAGAGGTTTACAGAAGTGTGTTTTGAGGCTGCACATTGACAAGCCTGTGCCTCCCGGCGCCCTCGGCTTGCTGCAGTTTTTTTGGTTTTTTGGTTGGTTTTGTTTTTTTTTTTTTCCCTCCCCTTCTTAATTCTCAGAATTCCTCAGCGTATTTCTTCTGCCTGAATCTGACTCTTCTGCAGCCCTGTACTTAGGGCTGGGTTTGTGTCTTCCTGGGGAGCTGGAGTTTCCATTTTAGGCACTGAATTTCTAGCTATACATCTAAAGAGAAAGGATGTGCTCATCAGAGACATTCCCCATCCCTGCCCCAAGTGTTTCGGGTAGCAGTTTAGGCAGGCACCCAGGCTTCCTGGAAGCCCCCACGGCAGCCCCTGGTTCATGGCTGCTAACCTGGACACCGAAAGTCCCACTGTCACACGGAGGTGGCTGCTCCAGGCAGGGGAAGCACCCGGCTGAGAAGGCAGGTCTGGTGTTATTCTTGCTGCTTACAGGTGACTCTCATGGTCAGAGGGCTTTCATCTCCAAGTCTTTGCTCTGGCACTATTTTGCATAAACGAGGCAGAGAGGTCTAAGTGTGAGCTTTTATAGTCAGGAATCCTCTCAACTTGGTCCAAGCAGTCTTCAGGTGGCTGCAGTTGAAGAGAACAGGAGTGAGCCTGGCTGGCTGAAGGTACCTGCTGTCTCTGCAACTGCTAAAGAACCTACCTTGCATCCTCCCTAATGCTTTCTTGAAAGGGCAGAACGATTCAATACCCCTCTCTCTGGTGTAGCCTCTTTAGCAGCTTGATCTGAGAATCTGCTAGTGACTTGTGGTCACCATGGTTGGGGAAGGAAGTCCCTCTGTCCATCTTGCATTTCCGAAACAGGCATACATCCTTCTCCTTGCACCCGCTTTCCCCTCAAGTGTTTGGAAGACTCATGACTGCCTTGGGTTTTTTCAAAGTAAATTGCACATTCCTGATTTCTCCCTATTTAGTTTCTGTTGAAACACTGGCTGACAGCATTAGGGTAACATGTGATGCTGACTAAGCTCTTTTTTTTTTTTTTTTTTCCTAATATTAATATTGCTTAAGTGAAAACTGTTCATAGCTAATTTCTTGCCAATACAGTTACAGTTGATGCTGCTTTAATGTTGCTGCAATAGTATCTTGGGTGATCTGGTGAACCTAGGAATGATGCTGGGAGTTACTTTACTGAGAGCTAAATATTGCTTTTGGAAATACGAAAATGAACAGTACTCCTATGGAAGGAAAACACGCACCCTGCCAAGCAGTAGTAAAACCCTCTAAACAAATGCATTCTGCCATAATGGGACACTTGTGCAGATAAACACAGCAGTCCTGATTTTTCTAAATTTCTTGGAAAAAGGCATGCTGTTGTTTTAGGCTGAGAATAAGTATGTGGGAATCTGCATGGCTTTATGCCTGACTGAATTTTTGGAGGTCATCTGTGAGGATGAAGCCCCTAAACCCCCCCTGGGGAAAGGTACCATGTTACCCCCCCACCCCACCAGCCCTATCTGCTGCTGCAAAGTGCAGCAGATCACTTAACACCCAGGTCAGCCCACAGCTCTCACTCCTACCTATGGGGCTGTTGAAGAGCCATACAGGGCAAAACCTTTGCAAGCAATTTATTAAGCACTTCAATTCCCAGGGCCTTTCAAAGGGCATTAGAGCAACTTTGGGGAATGAACCTGAAGCACAGTAACTGTTGCTCTTGCTTGCAGGCTCCTAAATGCTACTTGCTATTAAAGCCTGCATTTTCCCGTGGGTTTTTTTTTGCTCTTCAAATGGAATCATGGGTGTGGAATACTCTTACAGGTCTGGATTATAGAGCACCCACTGCACTTACCGAATTTGGGACTGCTGAGCGATCATACTCCTAAAAAATTCTACCTTCCCAGTACTAACACAGCAGAGCTATTATACAGACAGTCCCTGCAAAGTAGGTCAATTTTAATAACTCTTTCTGCTTTGTGTTCGCTCAGCATATTCTATAGGCCAGCCCATTTTGCTCCATTCGACTAGTAACATTCACTAGAGCTAGTTAAGGGAAGTAACAGCCTCTGCTGTAGTTTTTCATGCCATCATCACTGTTTTATTTCACAGCAATCTGTCTTACCTCTGGCTCAGCTCCACAGAAGCAGGTCTTCAGCACGAGCCCAAAAATAATAGACAGAGCTTAGGAGTCTCTGACAATAGTTTCTGAGGAGCAATTCATGTTTGCTTATTGCCTTTAGATAAAGTATATGTACATGCAGCTGAAGTTAGAGTAGGTCAGAGGGGGACACTGTTGGTTATGCGTTGGTTTTAAATGACAACACTGTTCTCAGAGATACAGCTTGCCTGAATAAAGGCACCCCAACTTAACTCCTGAGAGTAGCTGCCAGAAGAAAATTCAGATACCCGCTCCTTCCTTACCTTCCCGTGACTCTCCCATCACTGTAGGCAAGGGCAGCACAGTCTGCAGCACCTTCTGCATGCCCTGGAAAGGAGTTACCAGTACTTTACCTGCCCTGTCTCCTATACACATCTGCATGTCCCCATATATCATCTCTGCAGTACTTCCATCAAGTGCCGAGTTCATAAAACTTGAATGGGGGGAAAAAAAAGCAAGCCTGCAAGTTATGCTGTGCTGCTCCTTGTTCCCTTCTGCACATGGACCTGGTCCAGAAGAGCTCCCTCTCTGCTGTATCACTCATTACTCCCCTTTCCCACCCCCTCAGGCAGAAGTTACCTTGGGCATTTCTGGCAAATACATGCATCTTACAGCCCTGAAGCCATTTATAAATAGATTTTTATTTATAAAGTCAATTTACATAAAATATGATACTCTTTTAAAAACTGCATATGTACAACTTAAGAAATCCTAGCAAGTGCATATAAAAATGCCTTCAATACATTTTTTTTTAAAAAAAACTTCAAAAACTTCAGTTTTCAGAGAAGTGGACCTTCACACCAGGCAAACTTGGACACCACATTAAGACACAACATAACTT
Source organism: Fulmarus glacialis (assembly GCF_000690835.1). Lineage (NCBI taxonomy): Eukaryota > Metazoa > Chordata > Aves > Procellariiformes > Procellariidae > Fulmarus > Fulmarus glacialis. Next base: position 8,880 of record NW_009187296.1, read on the forward strand.
TACAGTCTTTTACTAAAGTGTTTGGAGAGAAAAAAAAAAACCCGCCTTTTAATCTAAACTGTGTATGTTCCCAAAACATTCTAGCTGGCAGTGTTCAAGAACAAGGGAATAGGACTTGCTAAAAATAGACCCATCTCCTCACCCCTTTTCTCTAAGGTTTCTTGTACAAAAATAAGTCTTCATACATCAGGGTTCCCACAGGCAGTTCAAGTTACATATAAAATACAATCTGACATGATAAAAAATTCCCTCCCCCTCCAGAAACAAGGAAGCATCAAGTGTTTTTCT
>NW_009187297.1:0-633 GCF_000690835.1 Fulmarus glacialis
GCGCGGGCTGTGCCTGCCCATCCAGGTGTGCGAGGGAGGAATGCCAACCCCTGAGTCACGGGCACCCCCTCCTCCCTCCCCAGCTGGGATAAAGCTCGTCCTCACCTGGGATCCGATCTCATTTATCGCGGCTCCCACCTTTCCTCCCCGGCAGCCCCCCGGGAGGGGGAGGCGCGGGCTGTGCCTGCCCATCCAGGTGTGCGAGGGAGGAATGCCAACCCCTGAGTCACGGGCACCCCCTCCTCCCTCCCCAGCTGGGATAAAGCTCGTCCTCACCTGGGATCCGATCTCATTTATCGCGGCTCCCACCTTTCCTCCCCGGCAGCCCCCCGGGAGGGGGAGGAGGGAACTCCCGCGAGGGTACAGGAATCAGCGGGGAGGTATGTGGGACCGCGGGCTGCCTGCCCTCCCCGCCGGACTGGAAGTTGACGTTTAACCGGAAAAAGGACAGAAAATAGAGAGGAGAGAGGGGGGAAAAAAGAGAAAGAAAGGAAAGGCCAAGGCTGGAAATCAAGTCACGGCAGCGAAGCAGCGCGTTCCCCCTCTGCCTTGGGAAGAATTTCTTGGCTTGGTGTGTGGGTGCCTGTTATTCGGGCTGCGGCAGAGGATTTGGACACTGAGTCAGACCCAGCG
>NW_009187297.1:742-979 GCF_000690835.1 Fulmarus glacialis
GAGCAGGTAGGCAGGGCGCAGAGCGAGGGGGCCCAGCTCCCTGCCTGCTGTTCCCCCTTTTTCCTCTGTCTTTGGCTGTCGGGCGCCGTCTCGTGCCTCTCGGCCAGCTGGGAAGGGCAGCACTCGTGACCGAGCAGGGCTTTGCAGGGCTGCGCGGGGCGGTTTTTGTCTCTGAAGGTATTTGGGTAGGGGGCCATGGGGTGGAGGTGGGGGTGCTGCGGTGTAGTAAGGCAGAGC
>NW_009187298.1:0-1107 GCF_000690835.1 Fulmarus glacialis
TCCAGGTGCTCCCTAACCCCCCCTTTGGGTGTTATCTGGGGCATGGGTGCTCCCCAACCCCATCCAGGTGCTCCCTAACCCCCCCTTTGGGTGCTATCTGGGGCATGGGTGCTCCCCAACCCCGTCCAGGTGCTCCCTAACCCCCACTTGGGTGCTCCCCAACCCCATTTGGGTGCTCCACAACCCCATTTTGGTGCTCCCTGACCCCATTCGGGTGCTACCCAACCCCATTTGGGTGCTCCTCATGGCATGGGTGCTCCCCAACCCCATTTGGGTGCTCCCTGACCCCCATTTGGGGGGCACCCAATCCCTGACCCCCATTTGGGTGTCACCCAACGCCATCTGGGTGCTCCCTGGGGCATGGTTGCTCCCTGACCCCATTTGGGGGCTCCTCAGGGCATGGGTGCTCCTCAACCCCATCCAGGTGCTCCCCAATCCTATTTGGGTGCTCCCTGACCCCCTTTGGGTGCTCCCCAAGCCCGTTTGGGTGCTCCCCAGGGCATGAGTGCTCCCCAACTCCATCTGGGTGCTCTCCAGAGCATGGATGCTCCCTGTTTGGGTCCTCCCTGGGGCATGGGTGCTCCCTGACCATGCTTGGGTGCTCCCTGGTGCAAAGATGTACCTCATGCCATCAGGATGCTCCCTGGAGTTGGTTGGTGTACCCCAACCCAATGTGGGTGCTCCTTGGGGCATGGGTGCTCCCCAACCCCACCCGGGTAAACCCCAAGGTAGGGATGCTCCCCAACCCATCTGGATGCTCCCTGGGGTGTAGATGCACCCCAACCCCATATGGGTGCTCCACTGGCCATGGTGGCACCCCAAAACCATCTGGGTGCTCCCTTCGCCATGGTGGCACTCCAAAACCATCTGGGTGCTCCCTGGGCCATGGAGGCACCCCAAAACCATGTGGGTGCTCCTTTGGCCATGGTGGCACCCCCACCCATCTGGGTGCTCCCTGGAGCATCTCAACACCATCCAGATGCTCCTGGGGACAGATGCACCCTGACCCCCACCCACCCATGAACATGGGTGCTCCCCAACCCCATTTCAATGACATCAGTGGACAAAACACCCTGGACCCCCACCCTGGGATGGGTGCCCCCCCTC
>NW_009187299.1:0-697 GCF_000690835.1 Fulmarus glacialis
CACCAAAATCACCCCAATCGCCCCCAACCCCGCGTGGCCCAGCTAGGACCCCAATTTTGGGGAAATTATGGGGTTTTTTTAGCGTTTTTGCCCCAGAATAAGATCTCCACCGGATCGTCATCGGCGCTCGGGTTTAATAAAACCCAACTGTGGGTTTTTTTGGGGCAGAATCCCCCTTTTTCTTTCAAGCTGCTCGCATTGGGGATCCTAAAGCAGACCCCAAAATCCCCAAATCCCCCCAAAATGCCCCGCAGGGTTGGGGTACGCGGCTCTAAAAAGCCCCCGTGTCCCCCGGCTTCCCTTCCAGGCTGAGCCCCCCCACAATGAGGCTGCGCTAATTACTCGTCGTTAACGAGAGATGCCTTTAACTGCAGTCATTATCCTCCCCCCGATTTAATTAAGGGGGGGCACGAGGTGCTCCCCGACCTCGTCCTGGCGCGAGGGAGAGCGTCGCGGCACGCGGTAGCGGTGCCAACCGCGGCGGCGTCGAGGAGGAAAATTAGGCGGAAAACCGACTTTCAACGCTCGTTTTTCCCTCTTTTACTAATTCCCCGTGTTTTCTCCCCAGGATGGCGGAGGAACCGATCGTGCCGGTGTACTGCACCGGCGTTTCGGCGCAGGTGCAACGGCAACGGGCGAAGGCGTTGGGGGTGGGTCGGCACGAGAACGCGGTGCGGTACCTGGGGCAGGACTACGG
>NW_009187299.1:796-1325 GCF_000690835.1 Fulmarus glacialis
CCCCGGCCCAAAACCTCCCCCCCGGCTCCCGCTTCCCTCGGCTTCCGCGAGCTCGGCCCCGGCACCGCCAAAACCCACGGCGTCCAATGGAAGAGGCCAACGGTGAGCCGGGGTGTTAACGACGGGGCGCTAATTAACCGCGTTTGGAGGAGAGCGGCCGGCTTGCCGGTTGGGTTTTAATTCCCTCGGTGTAATCAACGGTCGTTATCGCGGCAAACTCCTCCCAGCGTGGCGGCAAAAATGTAAATATCCGAATTTTGGCGATTTTGGTGAATTTTGGTGACTGAATTAGGGGCGTTTCCCCGCAGGAGCTGTGTCAGCGCCCGCAGTTCATCGTGGACGGGGCCACGCGCACCGACATCTGCCAGGGAGCGCTGGGTAGGGAGCGCCGACGCTTCGGTTTTCCTGATTTTCTTTTTCTTTTTGCTTCAAAACGGAGATTTTTGGGGACGGTTTCACCGAATTGAGGCTGGTTTGCGCACCGTAGCCGCTACCGCCCGGTCAAAACTTCCACCCGCCGGGTGGGGGG
>NW_009187299.1:1462-1791 GCF_000690835.1 Fulmarus glacialis
ACCCCAAACCTGAGAGGAAACCGGTGTCCGCAGGTGACTGCTGGCTGCTGGCGGCCATCGCCTCCCTCACGCTCAACGAAACCATCCTTCACCGCGTGGTGCCGCACGGGCAGAGCTTCCAGCACGGCTACGCCGGCATCTTCCACTTCCAGGTGAGATGCTTAAACCACCCCCCACTATTTTGGGGACCCCCTCCACCATTTTGGGGGCTCCCTCCTTCTATTTTGGGGACCCCGCCACCATTTTGGGGGTCTCCCCCCACCATTTTGGGGCTCACCCCACCATTTTGGGGACCCCACCACCATTTTGGGGCTCCCCCCACCATTTTG
>NW_009187299.1:2121-2398 GCF_000690835.1 Fulmarus glacialis
CCATTTTGCAGACCCCGCCACCATTTTGGGGGCTCCCCCCCTTCCATTTTGGGGACCCCGCCACCATTTTGGGGCTCCCCCAACCATGTTGGGGGCTCCCCCCCTTCTGTTTTGGGGACCCCCCCACCATTTTGGGGTCTCCCCCACCATTTTGGAGGCAAATCAGACGCTTTCCGCCACAAAATGTCCGCCGGGTTCATCTCCCGGCACGGCGATGCCGGGCTGGCGCCGTCGCTCTTTCTCTGACGGAACATCCCCCCCCGGCGGTAACCAAAAA
>NW_009187299.1:2447-2801 GCF_000690835.1 Fulmarus glacialis
CCGTCGCTCTTCCCCTGACGGATCATCCCCCGCGGGTGGCACCCAAAAATGGGTGTTTTCTCCCCAAAATGCCACTCCCTGGATAAAAAGAGGGGGGTTTATCTTCGGCCTCGCCTCCTCCTCCTCCTCTTCCCCCCCCAGATTTGGCAATTCGGCGAGTGAAAGACGGCAAGCTGCTCTTCGTCCACTCCGCCGAGGGCTCCGAGTTCTGGAGCGCCTTGTTGGAGAAAGCCTACGCCAAGTACGCCTTCGCCCCCTTCCCCTTCTTCGTTTTGGGGTGAAACACCCCAAAAACGGTCAAATCTTTCCACCGACCAGGGTGAACGGCTGCTACGAGGCGCTGGCGGGGGGGCG
>NW_009187299.1:2831-3051 GCF_000690835.1 Fulmarus glacialis
GCACCTCGGTGGGTTTCGAGTACTTCACCGGCGGCGTAACGGAGTGGTACGACCTGCGCAAGCCCCCCGGGGATCTCTACCAGATCATCCTCAAGGCGCTGGAGCGCGGTTCCCTGCTCGGCTGCTCCATCGACGTGAGGGACCTTTTTTGGGTTAAAAAAGAAGGTTTTGGGGTCCTTTACCCACCGGTTAGAATAAGCGCGGTGTGGCAGGCCGGTAA
>NW_009187299.1:3202-3506 GCF_000690835.1 Fulmarus glacialis
TGTGGGGTCACGAGCCCTGACGGCGCTGTTCGCAGATCAACTACCGCGGGCAATCCCTGGGCCTGATCCGTATGCGCAATCCCTGGGGAGAAGTGGAGTGGACGGGACCCTGGAGCGACAGGTGAGGACCGCGCGGCTTCGTTAGCGTTAATTAACGAAGCGGCTCGGCCCCAGGGGTGAGAAGAGCCGGCGCTGAGGCAGCAGCTGATGGTGAGAATGGAGGACGGTGAATTTTGGTAAGCGAAAAGGGATTAAAAAAACCCTTTTCCCGGCTTTTTTGCGCCAGGAAAAAGAGGGAAAACTT
>NW_009187300.1:0-35775 GCF_000690835.1 Fulmarus glacialis
TGCCGTGCGCTAGAGGGTGGCAGCCCGGCCGCCGGAGCCACAGGGTCCTCTGCGTTTGCTCATCAGCCGGGATGAGAGAGGGGTGCCGGCCTTCCCGCGGCACCGGCAGCCTCCTGCTGTGTCACTCGTGGTTTGCTCCTGGCAGCGAGCGCTGGGTGCAGCGGGCGGGTCAGGTGCAGGAGCCCGTCGATGGCAGGTCAGGCCTCCTCGTAAACGTCGTTCCGTAGCAGAAGCCTTTGACGCAGGGTTCTGTCACTCTCCTGGCTGGCTGTGTAGGCATCAGCGTTTTTGCATAAAGTTCTGCAATCTAAAGCAGTGCGAACCCTTTTAAGTCAGTATCCACATCACCTCGTCCTGCTCTGGCTGCCATTGCAAATAGTGCAAATGATCGTGTCGAAGCTGCCATATAAGCGGGTGGTGGATGAAAGGGTCAAGTTCCCAAACTTTGGGATGCAGCTTGTTCCGTTCCCTTAGTTTTTCAGAATCTTGATTCTGTTTCCGAGGTCTCTTTTTTCCTCTGCTTTATGGGAAGGATTATATGGGCTAGTGGTTTAGGATTATTTCCTTGTCTGATCATACCTGATGATGTCAAGGTGGCTTTATTTATTGTGTCCTTCTGTAGTGCTTTAGTTTGTAATACGGATTTCTGAAGTATGCTGTACAATGGAAAAATTAAGACTCCTGCCTGCATAATGCAGCCGTCACAACCCTCAAAAGTGGGGACAATAAATTGTCCAGCACTATTATGTACACTTGAAGTAAGCACAGAAACTGTATCTTCACTCTGTGTGAAGCAGGTGTGCAGCTTGCACCCAATTCCCAATTTTGTATTTTATGGAAGGTTAGCACGAGAGGCAGACATCCTGGCAAGAAATGCCTTATTAAGTTGGTGCTGAAGGCTAGCAGGTGCAGGAGGGTAGGCTTGCCATTACACTAGATCTACTTAGAATCTTTCAATTTTTGTGAAGCTAGACTGTTTTTTAAAAAATTGAAGTATCCTGAGCAAACCGTATTCACAGGTCACTTTCAAACACTTGTAAAAAAAATTATGAGAAGATGTCAGATAGGTATAAAACAATTACTGTCAGATCACAAGTTGGAGGACCAATTCGTTACAAAAGACTGGAATGTATACCACTTTCTAGTACTTTTCTAGATGCTGCCTCAGGATCACATACCATCATAACACAAAAATAAACGAGATTATAATTGAGTCTGTCTTCAAAAAAAAAAGTACAGTAAAACAGGCTCTGGTTTCCATCATCCGAGATTTCCCACTCATGGGAGGAAATGAAGCTGAAGCCGCATGTGATAATTTCTGTCTGTGAAAGCGGTGGAGGTTGACATGTGTATGATAAATTGGACAGCTTTAGGGAGGGTGGAGTAACAGCAATGACCATTTCAGTTGACTCTTATCTGTCTGTGGCCAGCTTTCTCCACGTTCCTCTTTTCCTTGAGTTCTCCCAGCCCTCATTTGCAGGGAGGGCTGTGTAGTGTCAGTGTAAGGGGAAATCAGTAAAGATGGGCCAGAAGTAGATGCACGCAGGGAAACGTAAGAATAGCGCAAGCGCAGCGTGATGCTTCCTGGTGTACTCTCCCTGTTGGTCATCATTTGGGGGTCAGAATCTCCCCGAGCAAAGAGTAGTATTTTAGTTTTAATAACCCTTGTAGTTTTTCTGTGAACTTTTCCAGTTGCCTCTTGAATTCACATAACATTTTAGCATTGACAGCATCCTGTGACAAGCAGTTCCACTGGCTAGCTGCATGTTTTGTGAAGAACCATCTATGGTACCCGTGAACCTAACACCTGCTGGTTGGATCTGATAGTCCAAGATAGAATGAGAGAATGAACGCAATCCCTGTTCATTTCTTTGCGCCTGTAATGGATTTATAGGCCATTTGTAGTGGAAGTGCAGTCTTTTGTCATCTTCAGGTGTTTGATGGATATAGAATTTTTGGAAGAAAACCTATGAAATTTGTAATGAATTCACTTTATAGTGAATTACTTTGTGCAGTTTTGAATAAATGTTTAAAAAAGACATTTAAAGATAGTTCTAAAAACACTACCATATCTTTAATGTTCTTTCTTCAATCTCTACCTCTATAAGTCTATATCAAATTTACCACTTAGCTCCTTCTGCAGAGCCGTATTGTTTTGAGAGCTGAGTAAAGTAGCTCTTTCATTTTGATGATTTAGTAAACTTTTTTTCTATATTAATACATTTTCAAGTAAGGCTGAATGTTCTGTTACAGTATGTGTATTACACATCACTTTACATATGTGTGATCTTGCAACCGAAGTGATTTTCTTTTATTAGTTTCATTTTTTAGATAGCTTTCTGATTCCGCTATTAGGAAGCTGAGGAAAAAGTACATATTTTCACTTCGTGGGTTTTTAAGATGATGGTAATAAAACCTGGCTGACTGGTGATACTTAAGACTGTGCATCTGAACACAATTTTTACCTTGTGTGATTTCGTAGTACATTAAGAGAATTGGCAGGTTTTAATGGAGGCTTATCTTCTGTTAGAGAGCCTAATTTCTCTAAATATAAATAGGAGACTTGAAGAAAGTAACTGGTTTTGTTCTACATTTATGCAAATATATATTTCTTATATAGAATAGACATAAAAATTGAAAGAATACCTCTAAAAGTATTGAAAAAAAAATTGAAATAATATCTCTTTATCCTTTGCTTTGTCTGTTGTCCATGCATACATGCTGTTGCTAGTGATATTTATATTCTTTGTCCTTAGTTGTAGGAGTAAAGCAACTATGGTTAGATTGAGTATTGAAAATCTTAATACTTTGGAAATACAGCTGTGGTTGTGTTGTATTATGTTCCTGAAGTGTTCAGGTTTCTGATGAGAGGAGGTTATAGATTAATTAAACTTAGTATATGAGGTGAGTGATGGGATTCAGAGTCAAAGGTTGCGTTACCCTGAGTTACTCATGTACTGTGCAGACAGATAACATATTTTCCCATTTTAAGTGGCTGAAGTGATGGGACTTCTTCAACTTCACTTAAAGAACATAGATTTAATATTTCTATTATTCTAGTTTTCTTTTTACTTGCGTACCTCTTGAGTAATCTCCCTAGGGTGTGTTCAGGCCTTTCCAATAAGCATGCCCTCACAAAAAGAGTTGAAGAATATTGTTAGCCAGTAAATACATTTATTAACTTTTTCTGTTTGTTCTTATCTTATCAGATAGCTCAACATGAACTTTAATCGTCAAGATCATTTAAAAAGTGAACAGGACAATATTTTTCCTTCTGAGAGCTGGCTACAGGATTCTGAGTTTCTCCTGCAGTGCTGTCCTATTCATTACCTTTTCCTAAAACAGGACATGGAGCTATGTTCCTTTCTTCACGTTAGGTGCTAATGAAGTTATTTGCTTCATCGGAGGAAATGCAGATCCGTGAAATTACATTTTGTGCAAGTAAGTTAGTGGGGGGAATTTTAAACTTTGCTATCACATAATTGTTCTTATGTTTATATTGATAATGCTCCTGGAAGTCCCTTTCAGGATTGAGTTCCAAGTGGTAGAGGTGGTTATTGTCAGAGAACCATTACAGTTTAAAGCTCCTCTGCAAGCTCATGCTCTTGAGCTAATGCTGTGGTTATATGGTTAGCAGCATAGTTAAGAAAATGGGTGCTGTGTGCATTCCATGTGAATTGTCCTGCTGGGAGCACGTGCATGAACTCAAATAGAGATAGGTAAAAGTTTCTAGAACTGCAGGTTTAATTTCTAGAATGCTTCACTCCAGCAGGCTAATCTAGAGCAAGTCCTAAAGTAGTTTTGTTTTCTGTTTTTGTGTCCAGCTGATCAAAGGGAATAGGGAATTCTGTAGTGAAGTGCTGAAATAACAAGCGTACCTGATAAAAGCCCAGGGGTATTCAGCAGACTAGAGGCAACAGTGGCTTCTGCTGCTGTTATGACTTTGGTGAAAGTCTGATATGCTGTACAAGTAAAATACGAGGGTATTAATTCGGAATTTGTTTAGCTAATGTGATGCATCTCAAAGCAGGTTGAAGTTTGACTGCTGATGAAGCTGAATTTCTTAAATTGAAAATTACAACACATTTTGAATGTTTTCATTATTATATGCCTCTCTCTCTCTGAGGAGTTGTCATGGTTTAACCTCAGCCGGCAACTAAGCCCCACACAGCCGCTCGCTCACTCCCCCCCCGGTGGGATGGGGGAGAGAATCAGAAGGGTAAAAGTGAGAAAACGTGGGTTGAGGTAAAGACAGTTTAATGAGTAAAGCAAAAGCCGCGTGCGCAAGCAAAGCAAAACAAGGAATGCATTCGCTGCTTCCCATCGGCAGGCAGGTGTTCAGCCATCTCCGGGAAGGCAGGGCTCCATCGTGCGGAATGGTTACTTGGGAAGACAAACACCATCATTCCGAATGTCCCCCCCTTCCTCCTTCTTCCCCCACCTTTATATTGCTGAGCATCACATCATATGGTATGGGATATCCCTTTGGTCAGTTGGGGTCAGCTGTCCCAGCTGTGTCCCCTCCCAACTCCTTGTACACCCCCAGCCTACTTGCTGGTGGGGTGGGTGAGAAGCTGAAAAGTCCTTGACTCTGGGTAAGCACTGCGCAGCAACAACTAAAACATCAGTGTGTTATCAACATTATTCTCATCCTAAATCCAAAACACAGTACTACATCATCTACTAGGAAGAAAATTAACTCCATCCCAGCTGAAACCAGGACAGGAGTAAATACCCTTGAAAAACTTCAATATTGATTATTATTCAGTAAGTATGTATATATAATCTTTGGGTAGTGGGAAATAGGGGAGGTGAGAGTTCAGGGAAAAAATAGCTATTTCCTCTCTTTTATGAAGAGGCAGTGCTATTTTTGGAAAATGTGGATTCCTAACTTTTCAGAATAGAGTCCTTCAGTTGCTAAGGCTTGTAAAGCACTCTTGATGTCATAGTTTGAAAGGTGCAGTAAACATGTCAGTATTGCACATGAAAGCATATTTCAGCTGTATTCATCTGTTTTCTTTTGCAGTTTGTGACTGTATGGAACTTGAGTAGCATCATCTGAAGGAGGCAAAAATCTATTTTATTCATAATCTAAGTGATAGGTGTAGTATACGGTAGGAGTCTGCAGAGCAGTGTTAAGAGTTGAGGAAGTGTTTGCTTTTGGCTTCATATAAATTCTAGCAGTTCGCCCACTTGTAAGGGAACAAATTTGTGTACTGATACTTAGCAGATAAGTAATCCTTCTTTTAATGCTTGTCTTGCTAAACTTTTGGATGTTTTGATTTAACGTAAGGTTTGAAGAACTTGAAGGTTTTAAAAATGTGTCTTCAGTCTTGAAAGACTGTCTGTGGGCTATGTGATACTGTTAAATGCCTACTATAAATTTTCTCTTTCTGATCGAGAAATGTTTAATTCACAACTTTTTCTTTTTTAAGTGACTATATTCCACAAAGCTTTAATTATTATACTTTGAAAGCTAAATACTTTAAAAGCATGTAAGCTTTGCAAGCACCATTTCAACCTGCTCAGTATTTGTGTAATACTGATAGACACATTTTGCAGATTTAAAGAAAATGGAGACCCAGATAAGAAAAAAGGCATTTAATGTTTAAATTCCGTTGTGAGTTGGGAGAGCTGGATTACATTCCTTGCTGTCCTGATCCTTGATTTCCTATTTGATAGTACGTAAGTTGTGTAAGTCTCTGTTTGTCAGGGTACTTAAGCATGAACTCAGTAACAGTTTCATGAAAGCACATTAATGTTATTGCTTGATCAAGAGCTGGATCTCTTCTCCATCTGGCATATCTTTACAGTACACGTTTTTCCTCTCTATCTATTGTTCTTGTTTGTTTAGACTGTAATTGTTGTCTCATTAAACAAGAAGACTTACAGCTTGAAGGGTGTAAGCGCTGCAGTAGCGCTAACGCTAAGTAATAGTGTTTCAATATCCACAGGTATCCCTAGGTGAGGATTTATGGCAGTTCAGATAAAAATATTTGAAAACGTGACATTGATGTCAGATGTGCTGCTGCTTTGTGGTTCGCATAGACTAACAGGTCCTATTCAGTTAAGACTCTAATCTGAGTTATAGTTGAAAATCCTCCCCGTGCCCCATTTTAAGCCTTGGGGCATACAGCTTGGGAAGTTTGTTTAATCATAGTTGACTCTGTTGTTTTTGCTTTTATCTTAATTCTGATTCCTCATGATTTGTGTTTTGTTTTAGGTTTTCGTTAACTCTATTGGCAATGTCTATGATTTTGTCTGCCTCTGTGGTCCGTGTGAGGGATGGACTCCCACTGTCTGCATCTACTGATTATGACCAGAGCATGGGAATGCAAGAATGTAGAAAATATTTTAAAATGCTGTCAAAGAAACTTTCTCAGCTTCCTGATAGATGTACTCTGAAAACTGGGCAGTATAATATAAAGTAAGGCTTCTCTTTTATATGTTTGCAACGTCCTGGGTTGTGTCTGTCTGTAAGTTAAAAGTTAACAGTTCACATTAGAAATGATTAATCAAACTAAGATTAATTCTTGGCAGTATTTATGTATCAGAAATTAAAAATTGAGAAATTGTAGAAAGATTTGAAACTTTGGTGGAAGTCCTAGGTTGAAATAGACAGTATTTTTGTAAATATCGAAGTCCTTGACCTACTAGAAATATTTCTTTAAATTTCAAGGTTGTTTCTCAAATGAAAATGACCAGACTTGTTCTTCCTCATGCTAGTTCAACTAGTATTCATTTGTTTTCTCTTTTTAGTCTACACAAATTTTAAAAAGTACCCAAATACTTTCACAACCCAGTATTTCTGAAAACTTGTGGTTAGCATGTTATGGAATTAGGCCCTTTTGTTGGACCTTCAGGATTTCTGTTGACTTCAGAGAAAACATGCCCTAAAAACCAAGCATAACTCAATAATTATTTCATATGGCACACAGAGAGTGAGGGAGTGGGAAGGGTGAGAATGATTTTTCTGGTGTGAAGGCAGTGTGTAGTAAAGTCTTGAATGGTTGAATGGAGCCTACCTATCCTACTGCTTCATCCAGCGCTTTCACAACAATGCTTTTTGTTTTCTTTTCACGCTTTTGTGTTTTGACTTTTTTTTTTAATAACTGTTCTTAAATTTTTTGAGCTAGTCAATTTGATAGTGTACCTGTGTGACAACACTGATCAAGTGATAGTTCAGAAGATGGTCTTTTTTCCCATTTGTAGCATGAAACTTGATTATCATGAAATAATTCTTTGAATCTATTGTTTACTCAGAATTTTGCTTTATATGTGACCTTTCTCCTTAGTATTGGTAACTAGGTGCACTTGTATGTAGTTGGTAATTTGGTTGCACTTCAGCTGAGCTAAATTCTGATTCTAATTTAGATACGCTATTTTAAATGAGGTGAGTAATTTCATCCTAACCCCTAGCAAACATGTAGAAGTTACAGTGGTGGAAAGTATACTACCTGAATGATACTAGAAGGTGCTTAGCCTTCTCCATCTCCCATTGGTATATGTGAGTTTCCAGCATTTCTCAGGATTGGGCCCAGCACGGACTAAATTTTTCCAGTTGGTGTTTTTTTAAAACCTCAGCTGTAGTTGGCTTGTAAACTGGTCAGCTTAAAAGAAACTTTTAAGAATGAGACATAAGGCTTAGTCAGTATGTTTTTTATTACTTTTAATGGTGTAAGTTATTCATGAAGATTTTGAAGAGATTGGAATGTGTCATGAAAATGTGAACTCTATTTAATGAATTGCCTAAATGCAATAGGGATGTGTGTATTGAAAACTGACCCTTTCTAATTTCGTATTTGCCATCTCTGGTCATCCTTGCAACTATCTTTGGAGAATGATGAATCCTGTATTCTACGGAACAGTTTTATTTCCTCACATATTTTAGAAAGAACCAACTGCCCTACCCCCCAGTCTGAAGATAAGTTTTTGCATTTTTGGGATGCACCAGATCACATATTCTGCATTTGAGATGAATGAAAAACTGTTTTTGGACAAACCTGCTATGTTTCTGTACCCCAAAAGCTTTATGTTATTTTCTGTTCCGTGTATGTGAGAGTGTGTATGTATATATACACACACGCATATATATACATACACATAGATGTATAACACATCTTCTCATATGATCGTACAATGTGGTGTTAAAGTAAAACATTGCCTAAAAGTAAATTGCTTTTCTTCTAGAACAGTGTTGGATTTTACAGTAAACATTAATTCCTTTGCTACCCCAGAGCAGTTTTTGCTTTTCTGATTATAGAATATGAGATCAGACTAGCGTAGTAGTGAATTACTTGGATTTAAATTTGAAAGTTTGAATTTGTTGTCTCAATTATAGCTTTATAAGTTCTCTGGGAGTAAGCTATATGATGTTGTGCACTGAAAATTATCCCAGTGTCCTGGCTTTCTGCTTCCTGGATGAGCTTCAGAAAGAGTTCATCACTACCTACAATATGATGAAGACAAATACTGCTGTCAGGCCATACTGTTTTATCGAGTTTGGTAAGGATCTGAATTTTTTTCTCTTGATTCTCACACTAAGACAAATGAGTATTTAAATAGATGTGCAACTTATGCACTCAAAACAAAAATGTCCAAGGCAGTTTATAGCTGTATTTGAGGTGGATTTAGAATCTGATTTAACGCTTGTTAAGAGTCAATAAAGAAATACTTCTGTGGACATTAAATTAGGCTACTAGAGTTTTATTCAAACTTGTTTATAATCTTTCTGTTCATTCCAGTAGATTTTGGTTTAAGCCATGTGTGACCAAATCTGGAATTCATCTTCTCCTAGTTAATAATACTAGGAGTTGTTTGACTTCATACCTGTTGAAATACTTAACCTCTAAAGGCATTGGGCTTCATAAATTTCTCAAGTAAAAGATTGCAATTTCATGTTTGCTCTTAGCTGTGCTGTAATTTTTGTTCAGTATGTGAAAGAGAGAGATTTTTATTTGTCTTATGATATAGTGAAGCATTTAATCTTCTGTCATGCAAGCTCCAAATACAACTAATCTCATATATACCAGATAACAGCTGTTACGGATTCTATTAATGTCTGTTGCTTTAATACTGTATGTTAGGCAGTTACTTTAAATATTCTTATAAAACGCATCACAGCAAAAAGAACTGCAGTTTTAGAAATATGGGGGAAGATATTCCAGTTGGTTAATTCCTATCTACAATTCAGTCAGGCAATTTTTAACAATTTCTGTATAACATTCTTCCTTATGAAGATTTCTATGAAAGCTCTTTTTTTTTTTTCCCCCAACGCCTTCTTTATTCTACTAGTTAAGTTAGAATGTAGGTCTATTACAGTCTTTATATCTGTATAATATGCTACTAATTTTCTCTGCCTGAGTATTTTGCAAGCATGTTTCATACTCAAGTAATACTTGAAGTTAATTTTTTCATAAGGATATTTACTAAACTAACGGAAAAGCTAGAAGTGCAGTAAATCCATTGTATTAGCAATGCATTCAGTCTCATGCAGTGAAAAGTCGTTAGGTTATTCGCAGTTATTAAGTAATTAGATTTCTAGAGCTTAGATTTTTTTTACTGCAGAATTAAATAGCCCATGATATATTAGTCACAAAACAGAAACAGTGTTAAAAAATCCAAGATAAATACAAACATTTCAAACCGTATATTTGAGTTTGTGAAGTATGTAGTACATAAAGCTGTATGGTCTTGGATTATTTAATTAACAAAAATCCATAAAGATATAGCTTTTTATTTTAAATTTTACACAGATAATTTCATTCAGAGGACCAAACAGAGATATAACAACACACGTTCTTTGTCAACAAAGATGAATCTTGCTGACATGCAGACAGAAATCAAACTGAGACCACCTTATCAAATTTCCGTGTCAGAACTTGGTTCAGCTAATGGGTTTGCACATTTATCTGTGGCGGAATATAAGGGTACTGGTAAGATATCTGCAGGTAAGTTTCAGACTTTTGGTTTTGTATCCTTAAATGAGACAGATGCAGGGTAATAGAATTAATCTTTGATTTTTTTTTTTCTTTAAGAAAAGCTTTTTCACCATGATGTTCTTAAAGCATAAAGCTGTCATGACCTTACATGTATTTTAGCTTAGATGTCTGTTTTGTCCTCTGCTCAAAGTGCTTATCTTCCCAAGGCACTCAGAGAGAGAAATGGGTCTGTTCAATGGACTGCTTTATTGAAGGAAAAAAAAAATCTGCATGAAAATAAGCAAATGAAGATGAGCACTTAACAAGATTATCTTCTTTCTTTTTCTGACGTTTTAAGATTTATGAAAATTTTTATTATTTCTGCCCAGTAAGACCCAATGATGACATAAGCTAAAAGCATTGTGTCAGGAGTTAGAGCAGCTGGAGGGAGAAGCATCACTTTAGGAAGCATCTGTGATGGTGAAAATCCAAAGAGCTGTGCTGGCTAATATACGTACTCTCTAAAATAAGTACCTTGTGTACGATGTTAATAATAGCAATTTTGTATATACTTGCCACATTCATATAAGTAGTCATTAATTTTTTAAAACTAATTTATTTCATGTAGGAGGTGAATATGGAATTGTGTGGTTGAGCTGGGCTAAAGGTTTCTGCAATTAAGTGAATGCTCTGAATGAGTTTGAGGCCCACCTTTAGATGTTTCCCAGCAGGATAGAAAACTTAAAACTCGCCAAGTCCTTGCACTAGTACGTGGACTCCACATGTGAAACTGACATAACCTCATTTCAGTCTTCCAAGTTTAGTGAAGCAAAATCATAAATAGAATAAAAGGAAGTGTTGATTTTAATTAGTTAATATCTTCCCCTTTTTTCCCCAAAGTATCTCTGTAAGGCTAGTTACCCTGGGCAGACATACACCGATGCTGTTCACTTTACGGTGTCAGGGTGAAAATTGCAGTTGTAAATCTAAACACTTCCTACAGTTCTGTAATACAAGAGATCAGATTAATTTTGTGCAGTTTATATATATATAAATAGTGTATTGTCCTAATTACTTTACCTACTTGTAAGGATTTCTCTAGAAGATTGAAAACTGCTTTCCACTGAAAATGAAAAACAAACAAAATCGCTAGGGTGCCCTATTTGTACTGCTGGGGCCCTGGTCCTGAGAATTCTAGGTGCTATGAGACAGTGTAGAAATAGCTTACAATCTCTGAATTTGCAATTTAACAGTAGAGATAGATTCTGGAAAATTAATGAAGAAAAAGTGTGAAGATGTTTAAATTGTTTAGAAGAGTGGAATCTTTTAAGCAGCACTGTACATACCTTTAATCATCTACTGCATATGTGTGTGGGCTGTTTTTAAAGGTATGTAATGCTGTGATACCATTCTTTTGCCACTTTTGATGCTTACATCGTTACCTCTTAATGTTCTAGTGTAATCCTGGCTTGTGGAAAAGGTTATGGTGGGTGGCAACTGGTTAACTCTGAAAATTGTCTAGATTCAAACTTCCTGTAACTGGAAGAAGAAAAAACACTAAACATGAGAGAATTTGGCCTGTGTCAAAATTGGCTGTATTTTTAAAGTTGTCCATGTAGTGGTAGATGAGATTTTTATCACTTTTCTGAGTAAAAGTGTTGGAAGATCATACGGGCCTAAATTAAAATGCATAAGGACCATTTCCCTTTTTACTATGAAGTAAAATTAAACAATAATTGGTGGATGATCTTCCAATTTTTTTTCACCTAACTCTCCACAACTTGTCTTACAGAAGCAGTTCTTTCCATGTCGACTTTCTTCTGGTTTTTCTCCTCTTTCAGTTACTTTTAACTTTCTTCTTCGTCTGAATTCCATAGATCTCTCTGTTCAGTTATCCGCTTCCTTCCTTGGATTGCTCTAGAAATTCACCATCAAAGGGCTGTACATTATGAGAGGTTTGCACTTTGCTCCTTCTTCAGCTCTTCAAATTTTAGATGCTGTTGAATAACAGTGTCTTTTTTAGCAAGTCTGCTGATAGTTTTGTAATTCTTTACATTCATCGCTTCTCTCCACCTTGAAAAGAACTTTCTCTGGGTGTTTGCTACCCACTCAGTTAGCTAGACTTCAAAGTTTCTACTTTGCTTTAAGGACAAATTTTCACAAAAAGATGTAGTTTGCCTAGTGTAATTTCCTGAATATGCTGTCCTATTAAAAAATATGATTTGCTATAAGTGAATTAAGTATCTTAAATCAAGTTGGATAGCTTGCAGAGGTAGGAAGTTAGGTAGATGCAAATCTTGTTTTCTTACACAGAATAGCTGAATTTGATGCATTTGTTTTGGCTATGCTGATGAAGCATTGTCTGTTACTTGCTTATACTTGTAATTGGATATGTATCCAGGGTCTAGTGTCTAGGCCTCTTATATTGTTAAAGTAATTGAAAATAGCAGCCTTTTTCCTTTAGTGAAAGTTGTGCTGTGTAGTGAGGAATAGGGGTAATTATTAATGTGTGAAGCAGAAAGTGGGCAGATTATGGATAGAATTTTGCTTCAAAGGTGAAGGCAGGCATTAGAAATAAGGTAACAGCATGCTGATGTGTGATGTTTTAGGTATTTATTCGTTAGGATAAATTTTCTGTTTTCTGAGCTTTTTTTCAACGAAGGAACAGTTCTCAAATCAAAGTTACTTTTTGCCTGATCGTGTACTCGATTTTTTTTTTTTTTTTAACTTTTTATTTTTAAATAAGTGTCCTTACAAGTAGTGCAGTTTCTCACGTCATGCAAATTTCCTAATTTTTTATTTAAATTTCAACATTTTAATTCAGAATTTGTGCTTTATTTGATCCTTGGCTTGTGTTAGAGAGTTTTTGATATGGCAATTATAATCTCTCTAAGATTTATGGACCTACTGACTCAAGGTCAGCTGTCCTTTACCCTGCCTTCTCTGACACACTTCCTTCATTCTTCTAGTTTTGCCTTTTTTTTTTTTTTTTTTTTAATTTAAATGACTCTTGTTGCTTTGATTGTAACACTAAAATTTATTAAGCCCTGGAGAGCTTAATGACATCAGTAGCGGTATGCAATGTCCTTTAAAGTTTTGGGGGGGGGTGTTTCATATTTTAATAAGAGAGAAAAGTTACTATTTTCTGATCCTACATAGACTGTCTTGATTTAGATGACAAGACTCTTTACTTTTCCCTTCATGGTTCTCAAAGAGGTGTTTTAAATATTGTTTTAACACATGATGTTTTAAAGTTACCCTGATACATGGGGAAAATGAGATTGTCTGGAGAGCTGTGCATGGAGAGCAGTGAACTAATTTTATCCACCAGTTAATGAAATGCAATGACTTTTGGCTAAAAACAGTCACGTACACTTTCACCTTTTTGACACTCTTTAGATGAGATGGTTTAAAATAACCAAACCAAAATAAAACAACCAGTTAGAAGTCACTCAAAAAGACTTTTGGTTTGGTATGCAAATACCATATCTAATCTTAACTGAGCGATTGCTGGTAGTGTTCCTCTAATATGCACTATGGAAAAGCAATAAACTCTGAAAGTTAAACATGGGTTATGCTTTTGTTTAAAAAATAATACTGATTAAACTATTAAATTCAGCACAAATAAGTTAACTAATTTTGTGTTTTATTTTTAAGTTATCACACACTCATAATTAGACAGCCCTGTCTGCTTATCAACATGAAATAGCTTTTGTCATTTTTTCTTTAGGTTCTGTAACTTCATAAACTGTTTGGAAAGCCTTTTTCCTGGATCTGTGCAATGCAAACAACCAGGATTGACACCCCTCTCTCTATTAATGTTACAGTTCATTAACTTCATTGTTCACATCTTTACACTTCATTGATTTGAACAGAATGATTTAAGTATGGCTCAGTAGTCCTATTGTTTTCCCAGTGTTGCCTAGACTGTTAAGAGTTTTGCATTGTTTTTTCGTATTTGCTTTCTGTTATTAATTACGGAGAGGAACGATAATGAGGAACATACACAACTGTTATGTACTTGTGACCCTAGCTAAGCCCGAAAGAGTGGGTGTGCATGGAAAGAAATGTGTTTTGTAAAAGACTTCTAAGCACTATCTGGAAGGTCTGTATAAAGTTGTAATATAGATACTAGCTTAGTTTCAGAGCTGTCTTTTTATTTGTATCTTTGGTAGCACTCACTGGCTGTATTTTTTTAAGGTAGGGGACTGTAATAGCTTTGCCTCATAGTGTTCCGTTCAGTGAACAAGCTAAATCAGTCTCAATAGCTCTGCTAATGCATTAGTGTTAAAAAAAAAAAAAAGTGGAGGTTGTGAGAGTAGCTGTTACGTACGTGACTTATTAGTGGCTACTAATTGTGGACAAATTTCACTTAGCAAATGCATCATCTGCCATTGATTTCCTGGCATATTTGAGCAGCTTTCAGTACCATACTGAATAAACTGAATGTATTGAGTTAAAGACTAAATATAAAGAACTACATACGTGAATTGAAGGAAAGTATACTTTTTGTTAAACCTTGTGCTGAAATATTTAAAATGTTTCTTCTGCTTTTTAGAAAAAAGATTGACATTTTGTGGTTTGCTTCAGTGATCTCTTCTTGAGCTAGAAGCCACTGAAAAATGAGATTACTATTTTACTAAATTTCTAAAGACATTGCTTTGACCTTTGATATCTTTTTCTGATCTTCTGCTTTGCAGCTCCTCATCAGCGTCTGGAACCTGTGACTCTGCCAGGGATTGTCTCATTTGTGCTTAGTCTGTTATGTGGGGCTTTGAATTTAATTCGTGGCTTTCATGCCATAGAAAGTCTTCTCCAGGTATTGTGCATGTTTATGAATTTAAGAATTATGCATCATAGCAATCATAATATCACCTTAGAAGATGCTTGCTATATGAACTAAGTCTTGCCAGTTTTATTTTCAGAAATACTGTTTGTGAGGTCAGATCTTTGTTTATGAAACCTATATGGTTTGTGATCTGTGCATCCTTCTTGAGTGTGATGCATCATTCATTGAGGCTGTGAGTTTCGAAAGCGGTAGAAGGTGGGTGGCCGACTCTTCCCCTAGGTACCTTGGTAGCACTGAGTATGTGAACATAATGTTCTGTTTTCTAAATTTATGCCAGGATATGAGACATTTAATTTTAATAGATGTTATTTAAAAACACTTGAGAGAAATGATGAACAGCTTTGAAAATCTGGCCAATTTTTTTGAAAGGTCCACAGAACAGGGATCTTTAAAAAACAATTTTACAAAACCTGTTTAGAAACTTTTTTTAATTTTTGTTTGTTTGTTTTTAATAAACTTTCTTAAGTAGGATGCTTATTTCTCTTTACGTGCTGAAAGGATGAATGGTAAGGGAAACCGTCAAGTGATTTCTTCTAAATGCTGCTCCCTCCCCGCCCCCGCCCACAAAACAACAACACCCCCCTCACCAAACAATCTCCCCAACAAACATTTATTTGTTTATGTGAACTCTCTGCTCTGACCTTCCCTATAACCTTTCAGTTTCTTTCTATTCCATTTCTTGTGCTAGTTGTATTCTCATTGCTACAATGAAAATAATAGTGGTTAATGATTTCAAGCAATTCAAGTGAATATGCTGGTAGTGCTTGCAAGCACGCACAGAAAGTTCATGTGTGTTACTACAAAAAAAAAGACTGACTTAACATTAAATGGCTCTACTGTTGCGGTGATGGAGGTAGAAACTAAAAACCCCGTGGAAGTTTTCTGAAAGAAAATGGGAATCTTTTTATTCAAACATATATCTGGACTTTATAACTGCAATGCTTTTGATACCTAATGGATTTTTTAGGGAAGTAAGGTAAAGAAAATGACCTGTATACCTGTTGTCTTACATAATTATTGATATATGTAAAGATTTAATGAAGCAGTAATGTTTGAGGTCTCAGCATTTCCTGAAGACTAATGAATAGATGAACAGGGTTAATGAAGGTGTTCCATGCTAGGTCCTTCTTTTGAGTTGTTTTTGGTTTGTTTTTTAAAGAAAAACCAAGAATGAAACAGCAAACATACATCTCTACTTTATCCCTGATTGGATTTTTCTGTTATGCACAATTCTCTCAGTTTATAAATAGGAATGAATTTAAAGTACACTGTAGTACAAATAGTACTGAACAGATTTCTTAGTGTAATGTTTCTAGAACTTGTTTTGTTACCTTTTGTTACCTTTCCACCTTTCCACAGCTGATTTTTTAAAAAGGAATGCCAATGTTAGATTAACCTATTTAAGTGATGATAGGCCAGCCAATTAATTTTATTCTGTATGTTCTTGCATCTAGAGGTAATAGATGGCAGTACAAGATGGAAGGTATTTTTTCATTTCTGACAAATGAGGCACTAAAATCCATTGAAATTTCTCTTAATTTACTTTATTATGGAAAAATCCACAAGGTTTAGGGAGAAGTAATCCAAAACATGATTAATGCAGCTTCTTCTGAGAAGTCATTCAAAAGCTTCTCTCTGAATTAATGTTTCCTTTATAAACAGTGTTTTTATTTGGGTGTTAGCAAAACTCTGTTACAATATGTACAGTATGTACTCCAGCAAATATGCAGTGGCGCTGAGACAAAAATTTACATACGTTTTAGGAGTGTACTGTATCGTGTAGGTAAGTTTTCTGTGCAGACATACGAACTTTTCCCTAGTCAACACTGTAGATGCAAATGCTTC
Organism: Fulmarus glacialis; assembly: GCF_000690835.1. NCBI lineage: Eukaryota > Metazoa > Chordata > Aves > Procellariiformes > Procellariidae > Fulmarus > Fulmarus glacialis. The sequence goes on from NW_009187300.1 coordinate 16,615, forward strand.
GCACTGAACATACTTTGAGCAGAAACAAGTTGTAGTTCCGAATGGACCACATTCTTCTCAAAATGAAATTCGCATTCAGGGAAGAACATATGCATGAGTACCTATTGTTTTCATGGGAAAGTTTTTGGTTGTCACAGATGTTTGTTGGAAATGCAGTTAGAATAATCAGCGAGTATGTAAATTTATTCTGCTCAGCTCTATAGAAACTATAACAACCTGTTTGAATAAGTTAGAAGGATTTTTTTTTTTCTTTTTAAACACATAGTGGAAAGCTCTATCACCTCAGGTAAATTTTTCCATCTTTTTTTTCCGGTAATCTCTCTCTGATAAATTCATGTGCTTTTGTTCTCACTGCCATGAGCGCAGAGCTGCCTGCATTTACTCGCTGTGTAGAATTTTACCACACCCTAGTGGTCGGTTTGTGTCTTTTCCTTTTATCTCGTTTCCATTTTGTGAAGCTGGAGGAAGGCACAATTTTACGAAGTTGGTTATTAAAGGTAGTTACCAAGTGTTTAGACTTGAATTTTCAAAGGCATCTGGAGAAGGTAAGTGTCCAGTGTTAGAGCTGGACTTCCTTTAAAGCTTTTGAAAATCTCAGCATTATTTGTCTGTTGTGAATAAACGTTTTGGGCAGATTCAAGATCAAGGTGGTTTTTTTCCAGACATATAAGTAAGCAATGATTAGTGCTAACTCTTTTGGTTTAGCGTAGTATAGGAATTATTATAAATCTCTATGTAAGACTATTTTAACATACAATAATTAATAACTTTCATGCTGTAAATATCTGGTATTTCACTGAAACATTGTAAAACATGGCTTTTTATTTTATTTTCACAGAACGAAGGTGAAGATTTCAGCTACGTTATTGCATTTTTTCTCGGAACAGCAGCCTGTTTGTACCAGGTGTGTTTTTCTGCTTGCGTAATTCACTAGAGTTTAGAAACATTAGCTAGTCACGCATAAATGTCATCATGTTTTCTTAAATGTCACAGATACTTGAATAGGGCGATTATAAAAATAATTTCTGCTCTGTTTTATTTCATTACTCATAAAGTAGTTTGATACAAATTGCTTCTGTTTGATGGCATTTTTCTTCAGTTAGTTGATTTAAGAAATTTGGTATACTTTTCTGTCTGGAGCTTACAATTTATCTCTAAAGTTACAAGCAGTGGAGGTTATATCATTTCCTAAAACTAGTTGTTTCATAGTTCAAGTAAACTTAACCATCTGAACAAATGCCTTACTGTTTCTTTCCTTTGGGAAGATTTGAAGTAAATATGGTAATACCTAGGCACTACACCCCAGAATTTCCGTCACTTCGTATGTTATTATGTATCTCCTTCCTTCTCAAAGCTTTCAGCCACTTTCCACTATGTTTTCCTTCTCCTGTCTGATATTTCATGTTGCATTTCATGTCTGTAGGTTTTCCATTTCTGCGTCTGAATTGGACTTCCCTATATAATTTGTAGCAAGGTATTCTGGTGCCCATTGGCATTTGTCATTCAGTGATACTGCTGTTATGTTTGGCTATGACTATAATGTCTGTCATGCTCAATTGCTGTTATTATAATTCTTTTGACTTTTAATCTCTTGCACTTGTGGAGTATGCAGTTTCTGTGTGCCAATGTTTAGAACAGTGTCAGACCTTAAAATAAAAAAATGTATTAGGATTTTCCTTTTATATCAGCCTTTCTATCAGTCAGCCTTTTGTCTAGGTTACCTGCAATCTCCATTCTCTATAGCTTATCTCTAGCAAAATGTCACAGTACAACTTGTGTTCTTCACCACTTGTTGACTTTTCATCAGCTTCTGCCTTAAATAATTCTTCAGATTGGTGTTAATTTTCCATGCCAACAATCAGATATCATATCAGATAAGGTGGAGCTCCTCCATTCTTTTTTTGTGTGAAAAATACACATTCTTCCCTCCTCTCCCAAATTAGAAACCTTATTCTTTATAAAGTATTCATGTCTGTGCATTGAGACATAAGGACATATGTCTTTCCCCCACTATCTGACTTGAATAGAGCTGTTTTAAAGAAGGAATCCATGCAGTGTGGAATGTAGGCTTTTTCTTAATATTCAAAATAGATCTATTGAGACTCTTGTTCCGCACCCTCTGGTGTCATTCCTACAATATGTAATTGGTCAGTTTTCAGAACTAAGAGGGCTGTCAGTTCTCTGGCATGTTCTGATGTTCTTTTGCCACGCTTAGGAGTTCAGGAGATTGATTTCGTATGTTTCATGACAGCACATTTCATTGTCATTCACCCACAAGGTGTCCATAATGCTGTATTGTCTTGTCCAGTTAATAATAACGTAGCAGTGTGTTTCACTTTCTAGTTTCCAAGAAAATGTTTGTAACCTAGGTGTGCAGGCAGAAAATGGGACTTACATGGAATATGATGTTTTAGGCTCGCTGACATGTCTAGTGTTCCTCCATGGTTTCTAGTCTCTTCTGAAGAAGAAAATGTATAAAAGTAACAACTGTATCAGTTGAACCTGAAGTGCAAAGCGTCAGGAGCTGAGCCTTCAGTCAGTTCTTAACATTTATCAAAAAAAAAAAAAAAAAATCTTCTCTGAAGTAGCAGAGGAGCCTTCTACATAAAAGCATGCTCAGTAGTTGCCATGCTAACACTTCCCTTTAATAGAAGAAAAAAAACCCTCAGGAATTTCGCAACAGCACTTGTTATAGTAAGGTGTTAAAACCACAGTGTTTTGGCCTTTTGATGGTGCTCTGTTTTGTAAGTGGCAAATCTTCTAGCATCTCAAACCTAGCTCAGAATTCATTTAAAACAGATCTTCACTAAAATTCATAGTTTTTCAACAACATCATGTTGCAGTAACATTTTTAAACTTCTGTAGTATTTTTGGTTTTTAAACCCTTCATATTTATTAATCGTTTTGACGAAGCATATCGTGACTCTTATTTTAATCTTGGAAGCAGTTACACTTCTTCATATGTTGTCAGTGGAGGCAATGACGCTAGGAAATTATCTGAATTCTTATTGCTGAGATACTAGTACCAACTAATTGCTGTTTTAGATATGATTTGTAAAACTGCCAGCACAAGTAGGCTGCATTTGCTCTGCTCAAAGTGGCCAAGCAGGTTCAGAGGAATTCCATCTAGATTCTGAAACACGCGGATTACTTATCTCTCGTTTTACTTTGCTGTGGAGGAAGGACATACAAATCTTACTGATACTGTCAGTACTCACATCTCTGAAGATATTTAGATATCCAGAAATTACAGGTAGTTTTGTTAATCTCAGCCACACTTACAGTGGAAATGCATGCTTTATAAGAAAGTGGTTGAGTTTCAAATAGAATATAAAGTAACCTCAATAAATTGCATTGTTCGATTGCAAATGTACAATGCTTTGGCCCTTCTTTGAGGAACATGAAAAATGAAAAATATTTAAGTGGAGTTTCTCTGACTGATAAAACGTGGCAAATGCCCAAGAAGAACAGAAATGACACTTAGATAATCTGATGATGGATGCTGTTAAAAAATTTGTGTGAGCATGGTTATATATCCACTGGGAACAGATTTGGAATACAAAGTAAGCCCAAGTGATGTTGTTACCTACCATGAAGCACAGCAAAAACTTCCTTCAGCAGACAGAAATGGCTAGAATCCAGAGGGGGGTAAACAATTTTTTTTTGTAGAAGTCAGGGAAGTAGTTTGAACAATAGCAGAAGTAAAAATAATGTCTATGTAAAAGCTATGTCCTTTTAGAGATGAAAACTGAGGCGAGAGAATTCCAGTTACAGTAGGAAGAAGGCAGAGTAGGGAACTGTGGGCAGTCCTGACATTCTGTGTTACACCACAATGTGCAGAAACTGACCCTTAAAACATGGTAGAATTACAGTAGAGTTGTGTATTTCTCTCCAAATGTGATCCATCTTGCACCAGCTGAAGAAGAGCAGCGGGTATTTGTGGACCTCTCCGCATCTGCCAGTTAATCCTCTGCATTAACCCTAGCAGGACACTGGGTTGCATCGGGGGGATTGCGTTGTGCTGAGTATTCCCAGCTGCAGGGCCCTGCTATTTTCCCTGTCCTTCCCATTGCTTTGCCTGAAGAAGATTTAACACTGGCTCTTTTTCCTTCTCCATTGCTCCGGTGGAGCAGAGTGTATTTTGACCAGAGATTGCCAGGAACATCCACTTTCCCTTGTCATGGGTCACTCATTATTGCAGGTTGTAATCAATGATTATGAGAGAATTGTTCTCAAAGAGGGTTTAATGGAAGCAAAATGTAACCTTGTATTGATGTCAGGCGCTTTTCACCCTTCCATGATTGCTAAATTGATACTGTTCTTACATGTTTGATTTAGACTTTTACTTGCTTTGGGTTTGTAATTTCTCAATGACCAGATAGTGTTTCTTCAGTGGAAGTTACTTTCCGTGTGGTAATCTGATTTCTTTTTTATTTCCTGACAGTGTTACCTGTTTGTATACTACACGGGCTGGAGGAATGCCAAATCCTTCCTGACTTTTGGGTTAATTTGCCTGTGTAACATGTATCTGTATGAACTGCGCAACCTGTGGCAGCTCTTCTTTCATGTGACTGTGGGAGCATTTTCTACCTTACAAATTCGACTGCGACAACCACAGGGGAAGTCCCCTGATTACAATGTCTGACAAGTCCTGGAACATTTAGAGGCAGTCTTGTTCCAACAGTTATTCACTCTCAGGAATGTAAAGCTGTTCTCCAAAAGAAGAAGCTGTCTGGATGGGGCTTTTTTTTTTTTTTTTCCCCCCCCCAATAAAGCAACGTAAGATGCCTGTGGACATTTTTCACTTGATGGTTAAATTTTTTTTTTTTTTTTTTTTTAATTAAAAGAAGGACACAAAAGAATACGGGACTAGAGGAGGAAAATGGGTCATATCCATGCAGTGAAATGTATGTAGGGGCACCAAGTTTGGGGAATTTGACTGGTGGCATAAAAAAGCTTCATTCAAAAGTATGTTAATGGAAGGAATGTATAGAGCATGTGTTCTGCATATCATGCAAGCTCTTCACTTCCAAAATCAGTTTTGCCTTTGTGAGGCAGTAGGGGATAGGCTAAATAAATAATAATAATAATGCTATTGCATATTAGCAAACTAGATTTGGAATATGTAAGATACTACATTTTGGAATGTTTTGTTTCACATTGACATATATGTGAATGTTTTCTTAATTAAAATGTAACCTGGAAACTCAGTTTCTGGGGATCAGCTTTATGGCAGCTGGGGCCCCCTGTCTAATGCTATAAATACTTCAACATTTTTTCATTTATGATTTCCTTTTAATTATCCTTTGAAAGTGATCTATGTGGACAGGGTTTCTTTTTAGTAATTATTCAAAGAGTTCTGCCACTTAACCCAGGATTTTTGCACACTTCTGTGTTTGAACTCTGGAAAGGTTGAAAGGAAATGGATTGGTGAGTAAATGGAGTGACTTGTACTTGTTGGACCACTGTTCTTCTTTTTATATATTTTTAGAAATGGATGAATAATTAGCTCAAACCTGAGGTAAACAGGTGGTGGTGACAGGAAAATAAACAAAAAGACTAGGGATTTTGTTATTCTTCTGGCTTTAGGCTTTATGGGTTGGGTGTTTTTGTGCTGGGATAGAACCTCATTGATTTAGAGTCGTGTTTGAGAGAACCGTTGTGTACTCCTGAAGTTGGTGAATCAACTAGCAAACCCCAAACACTTAGAAAATAGAATAGCAACCGTATAGTACCACCATCAGTTACTGTTTTCTTTTACAATTATATGACAGTTATTTATGATGTTTCATAATGTACAAATAGATGGATATAGATAGATTTTTATATGTGACCTGGAATAATGTAAGGGTTCATTGAAATGCTGGGAAAAAAAAAAGAGCAAACTTTAATGGCAGGGAGGTTGCCATGCTGCTTGTGTTGTTGGATTTGGGGATTAGCAGAGCTTTGCTGTGCTATGAAGTGTTGCTCCAGGCAGATTTCTTTGGGTACTTCATACCAAAATGTTACATGTTTCAGTAAGCTATTTAGTGTCAGATTATGACCAAGAAGAAAGGAGCTAGATATTTTCTTTTATTTTTAAATAGGTGGTATTAGTCAAGAAAATTATGCATAATACAACCAAGAAGAATTAGAGAATGAAACTGTAATCCGAAGTGAACAGGAGTAATATGTGTTATGTTCTTCATAATGTGTTTCTCAGGCTGATGTCTGAGATCAAGACCTTGAAGATACCTTGGTGTGCAGCCTCAAAGGTTGGTGTTGGAGGTGATGTGCTTTGCAGTTAATTCTCTTCCCTCCCCCGCTTTGAGACAGAGAAGAAGAATGCATTCATGAACATGGTCTGCTTTCGTTTTGGGAATCCAGAAGATGGGGAAAAGACAAAGAGGAGGACTGGACTGAAGCATACAAGAATTTCAGGAAATGTTTACACCACAAATATTTTTAAAATCCAGAAGAACAGAAAACAGCCTTTGTTTAGCACTGAGAAGTTTGCTTGTATTAGTATTCGGTCCACCTTTCTGAACTCTGGACACCAGAAAAGGTGAAAAGCAGTACTTCACCATTTTAAGTCAATAATTGAAAAATATGGCTATTCATGTTTTAAGTATAAAAACATGTTTTATCCCTTATACCTATCTTTTCACTTCACCTCCATTGATAGGCAGGGAAGTTATTATGAATGCCTGAAGTACTGCTTAGTTTGTAACTCAGGCTGTTGTGCAGATGAAGGATTTTCTGTTGCATCATTTCTTCAGCGTATGTGTTGGCAGAGAATCTTGTTTTCTCTGAGACACCTTCCCTTCCTGCTATTTCTAAAAATGCATTTTTAAGGAATGAAAACTTCCTTTGTCATAGCATCTGGAGCCATTACTCCATTCCAGCTATGCTGGCGTTAAACTAATTGCTGATTAGCAGATATAATGAACAAATGCAACTGTCAGTGTAATAGAAGACAGTTGAGGTTTTGTTTGCTTGTTTTTATGGCACTGATAAAAATCCCATTTCACAAAAGTTAATGAGCATGACTTCTCTTCATTACCTGATATTACTAGGTGCTAAAACATGGCTTTTGAACATACTACTGTAGTTTGACTGGAATATTAGAACTTGCTGAAATTTTGTGTGAGATGAGAAACAAGTTGAAGTGAAAATTTACTGAAAATTCCCAGGATTTCCCATTTGCTTATACAAACTCAGCATTCAGAGAAACAGAGGTGCTTCCCTGCTGATTTTACCAGATACTTGAGTTATTGGACTTAGGAAGATGAACTTACGAAAGATGACTACTCTGTTGTTGCACAACATGATTTATTTTAGTTTGAATTGCACAAGGCCATTCATAGTCGCTTGATTTTTCGGTGGGATTTAGTAGAAGCAGAGCCTGCTTCATGCTGTATTTATAAAGTAAGCCCTCTTTAAGGTTGGAATGGTCTATCCAACACCCACAATACCATATTTTTGTTTGAATAAAGTGTCACTGTTTACATTCACATTCAGGAAGGGATGGCCGAAAGTTTAACTGACTTCCACAGGGTGTATATAATGCTGTTTGAGGTTTGATTACCTGAGAGTCCCCTATTTGAGCTTCTAGAGATTTAAGCACATTCTTCCTTGCAGATTTTTCTTTAATATGTGAGGTTTTTCATAGTGGTCAGCTCTCTTGTATTCAATGTCTGGGCCAATAGCTGGGGATAAGAACTTGTCTCATTTGCGAATTGTCAGATTTTGCTAGGAAATAACTTTTCAGACCCTGGAAAAGGCGTAGACCCCTTCTCCTTTCACACTGCTTCATGGAAGACTCACACACACACACACATGTATAAGCTATATAAGAATATACCTAGAGAGAGAGAGGGAGAGAGAGGTGTAGAAAAGAATGCAGCCTTCTCCGAGGGAATGTATGTATGTGTTATTCGGGTTGATTTTTAGCTCTATCAAAGCTAGCAGAGAACTAGATGATAATGGAAACTGATTTCCTTTGCAGACATCGTGATTACTTAACATCCATTGTGGATTCTTTAATATATTGATAGTCTCTGTATCAAAGGACTGAGGAACATCTGTTTAGGGGTATTACCTTTCAGCCTCCTGCCTTTCATTCCCCATTTCCGCTGCAAGTGCTATGGTATGATTGTTTTTTGCTTTCTTGGTTTGTATTGAAAAAAGAAGCCCATTAACATTGCAAACGCTAAACACATGCTATTTTGAATCAGCTTTTTGTCAGAATAAATAGCATTCTAGATACGTGTTACAGCTTGCAAAGATCCATGCTTTCTGAGTGGTGTTAATATAAAGGGTTGTATTACAGGAGGGGTTTTTCCCTGATTGGGGGTAGTTGATGAGAAGGGTAGCAGTAGGGGGTCTGCTTCAATGGCAGTTGCAGCCCTGCGTTGACAAGAGTCCAGCTGAGCTCTCAACAGGAGTCTGAGGAACCCTGGAGCATCCGGCTGCGTGTGCAGTTCCAGTCATAGCTGGTCAGATATTCCAGGTACCGTTTATTTTGGTAGGGCCAAATGGTCTCACAGTGTCTGTACCAGCTTCTTTTACTTAACAAAATCGTGCTTCATCAGTTTTATTGATCAAGTTGTTTGCTCATGAACTTTACTGAGCACTTTTGACAATTGGTACATCCCCATTTGCTATCCTGACTTTATAGACCTATCCAAAGGTTGTTCAGACCTCTTAGGGCATTTATGGAGGCGTTGTTTTCCTGGATGGTTTCTTTCTTCCTCAGAGGCAAAGCTTCCTGACACAGGTGGATGACAAAGTACATGTTCAGAAGGTTTAAGGTACGCTTAGTGGGGGCTGCGTAGGCACTATACGGGTACCTGGCTCCAGTATGGCATGCAAAGCTCTGACCGGGGCTTGCACTAGGAACATGCGAGTGACACTGTAGGATTAGCCCACTAACCTGTATGCTGAGCGGAGCTTAAGAACACGCCCTACTTGTCAAGCACCATGCAAAGCTTGAGAGCAAATGAGAACGAGCTCGATCTCTTGTACTGAAGCTGCTGCAGAAGTGCCATGAGAAGAGAGGGCAAGAGAGAAGGACGTGATCAGCTGGGTGCTCCTGCGCTCGCCTAGTTAGGGGAGTCGTGGTGCCTCCTTTCAACATGAAACGTGACATTAAATAATTCTAGAGCCAGCTCTAATCTGTCTTCTTCCTGCCCTTTTCAGGAAGCAAACTGCACCTCTCTAGTTCTACAGGCAACGTGAGGTGCGCCCTGTTTCCTGGCAGGAGGTGAGTAGCATCAAGTTGGCACTCTGGGGCTCTCTTTCTCCTGGTGTTCTCTCCCCATCCCCCAGGCATGGCTGTGCCGGGATGCTGTGCTGTGCTGTGCTCCTTGCTGAGCAGGTGGAAAGGGCAGGTAGGATGTCCATTAGCCTGTATTTCGTTTCAGACTCATACCTGAGTGGTGAGAGCAGGAGATTCTCGGCTCTTATTCCCTCAGTAAGGGAAGGAATTCAAACCATTGTCCTGTCAGCATGGCGGGGACACTGGTAATGGCTTCGTCCCGGCTTTGGGGGGACTCCAGGTTCACAATGCCAGATTTGGCTGCCACAGGACAGGTGTTTTATGGCTCCTGCTGGAACTTGAGCTGCACCACAGAAAAAGTTGTTTGCCATTAGGTGGGGAGGCAGCCTCTGGAGCCTTTCAAGGGCACTCTTACAGCGAGGAGCAGCAGCAGCACGTATGGTACGGTCTGGTCTTGTTGCACCATTGACTGCTGCCCTGCCAGGGTGGTGGTGGGGGTTGGATGGCGGCACACACAGCCTGGGATGATTATTTTTTGCTTATCTGTAAGTTGCATTTGATAGTTTGTGTATAATCAGTTGGTTTGGAAGGCATGGCTGCCTTTAGGTTGTGATGTCCTCTCCCCTCCCCCCCCCGTGATGGAAGGGGTTTTTGTGTCTCTCGCAGGCGGATCCTGTGGGACTGCTCAGCAGCGGGGGCAACAGCGTCTGGCTACAAGTCTGTTTCCAGTAGATGGCAATCGTTATTTGCATCTGAAATTCTGTGTTTAAAGAAAAGATCTCTGGGGCCAGCTGCGGAAGCTCGCTTGCTCTAGCTGTTCTCTTGTGGAGCTTTTTATTCAAATAGCACCTGTGCTGTGCTGCACCAGCATTGCCTCTGAGCTTGTCAGTGCTGGGCTCTCGCTGCACTGCTGCGGTAATTCCCACCTAGCGCCCACCACCTGCTTACCCACACGTCTCCGCACCGGCTTTCAGCGGGAGCCACGGGGGGATGGCCTCGTCTCCAGCACTGCAAGCAAAGTGCCAGGGCACAGCAGGACAGGCAGGGGCTGTGAGGTGCTCAGGGACAGAAATTAAAAAATATAACTCTGCTTTTTACAGTAAGCTGCCAGATGGCAGGAAAATGCTGCTGCCATCCCCATCCCCCTGAAATTCAGTGTTCTCAGTCCTGCCCCCTGCCCAGGTGCTTCTGGCTCCTTCAATTGAAAAGCGTGGGACAGAGAGGGTCAAGAGAATGGAAATTGAGTTTTTTCAGCTTAAAACAGCTGAACTCCCTTTTTCAGGCTGCATCCCAAGCCATCTCTCCCCACCAGCCCCCAAACTTCAAACTGGAAATGATGGTGCCCTGAGGAGCAGTCGGGATGATTAACAGACTGGAAATATTTGCCTCTGGGCATCGTTTTTGGCTAGATGTTGGTGTCCATGTGTGATGTGTAATGCACGCACAGCAAGGCCAGGGATATTGGCAGTGCAGGACACACATGTAAGAAATTTGGTGCGTCCCAAATGTAAAATTTTATTATGTGCAGGCAGATACTTGATATTGCCAGCTTTGTGTTGGGGAGAAGCAGCTAAACACCTTAAAATTCATCAAAATGCTTTCTGGATGGGAAAAAGATGCATTTAGGGAAAATAGTTCAGCCAGTCAGTGTGCACAGCAATTTAAATGAGAGGGCACAGCACTGGAGGCTGCCGGCTTCCCTCCCCTAGGGAATACCCTTCTCCAGATAGTTTCAAAAATTGCTTACATCAGATAATGTCCTAAATTGTTATTTGTATGGTTATGTAGGAGAAGATATAAAGTATTAAATAGTTCTTCACCATCTCTCTTAAAGACTGATACTTTAAGTGCTTCATGGTTTTTTGTTAATGCAGCTATGTTCTCACTACATGTATAAAAACTCTCCTAACAAATAACAGATTTTGTTATTTGGTTCTTAGTTGCCTGTGTAATGTCTCCTCAACTAAAAAAAAGTCAGTTGAAAGCTGCAGCTTTTTGTTTCTCAGTTATACTTCAGGCTTCTGTTAATAATTGGTATAGTTATGTGTAGCATTTACTTTTACCTGTAAATATTGAAAATGTTGCACTGGCAAGCACAGCTGCCTCCTTCCAGGTGTCCTTGGGAGGACAAGTACCGAGGTACTTGGGGAATTCTTTTTAAAATACACACAATTTTTTTTTTTAAGTAGGACACACACACACAAAAAATCAAGCTAGTCAGTTATACCAATGTATTTAACCACAGTGCCACAACGTGGCTTCATCAGCTATCCTGAGACTAATGTTTCAGGGCAACTGGGTGCACAAGAGGGACCCAGGGGATGTTCGCCGTGCAACCAAGCCCTTGAGGTGCTGTAACTGGGGATCGCGTAGGACCAGTGTGGTCCACATGGCCATCCATCAATGCCAGTCATGAACTGGATGTTTCTATTTGCAGATTCAGCATCTCCTACACAACTTACTTCTGATCTCTTCACTAGCCAGGTGCAGCTAAAATAAAACAGAGGAGACACTTTACCAGTGAAACAGTGTTTAATATAGTTAAATTACTTAAATAGATTTCAATTTCCATGGGAAATCATAACTGTATCCATTTTTGCAAGATCCAGAGTAAAGAGTGTGTGAATACCCCTTGAAATGATCATGACACACTGTCAACAATCACAGCTAGAGATACTGGGGACTTGAAATTTCATTGACAACACAACTTCATAAGATGAATCAAAAGTTAAGACGACTGCAGATTTCCGTAAAGCAAAAAGCAAACCTAAAACCGAGTGTACGGTATGAAGGCAATGAAACTCGGTGAGGGGGTAAAAGGGATGGAAGGTGGAGGGCGGGGAGAAAGGCATAGCAGCGTGATGCAACTTAAGTATTTTGCAAACCAGGAAGGATGTAAAGGAGCAAAAGTATAGTACAAGGGCAGACTTGGCAGTTTTACAGAAGTCAATATACTATACTTTTCAGAGATGTTTCCTAGTGGAAGGGAGAAGGAAAGGGGCGATGCCATTTAAGCTCGCGTTTAAATGGCTTAATGCTCGGGTTATGCTTAGCAATATAGCAAATTAATTAAGACAGGCCCATGGATTTTCACTTATTCTCATTGTCAAGTAGGAAAAATTAAATCACCACCACCATAGTGCAATCATTACGCTGTTAGTACTACAATAATTCTACCCTGAGAAGAGTGGAAAAGAACTTTATTAAATGTCAAAAGATTGGAGTAATTTTTAGTGCTAGCCAAATTCAATATCAAAACTCTCCCCTCATAGAATATAAAAAATATAGCTTTTTTTAAAAATTATTTTCTTTTTTTTTTTAATAAAATATCAAGGGATTTTTCTTTAATAGTTAAAAAAGGTACATAAATGATAACAGTGAACTATTCATAAAGTCCGCACTAGTGATAAAGATGTCCACACAGTATCAATGGCACTGGTTTTTAAGGTCGACCATATACACACTTGCCATCATAACCTTTTTTGAAGCTCACCTAATTCCTGAAAATTGAAAATCTGTGACTCAGTTTAAATAAGTGCCTACTACAGGAAAGTCAACTCGATGCTGCAGTACATAGTTCCTTGTAATGTCAAATGCAGTTACAATATCAGACAACTCTCATATCAGCAGGATTCTATTAAGACCATCTATGAAAAATGATTTTTTTTGAAAGAAAAGTTCAAATGAGCTTATTTTGTTTTCTCTTCTTATAAGAGCTCCTGTTAGAGTCAGAAGATTTGCTTAGAGCTCTTTTTAACATGTTTGACTGATATCGTCTCAGTAGCTAAAACTCAAAGGTCCTGTTTCCCTTTGTTAAGACGCCACCCTCCGCTTGAATGCTGCATGGAACAACTGTGTGACTACCGCGTTTTGGTTTTTTTCCTCTTCTTTGGGGCTGTAGATTTTTCTGGATTTTCATTTTAAAATGCATCTGATTCAGCCTGGAAACTCACCTGTTTGTTGTTGGTTGATTGTATAGTGATAATCTGAAAACTGCCAAGTCTGTGTTCAGAGTATTATGCACAAAAAAATTACACAAAAGTCTACAGGTTATATACACTTCCCACCACACCTCGGTGTGGACAGCCTGTCTTCTAATTTATATATAATTTACAAAATATAGAATTTGGTATATCTGTTAGATCTCCGTGTTTTCAATATTACAAAATAAAAAATACAAAAAAAACCCACAACAAATTTCAGGGGAGTTCCCCCCACAAAGTGTCTCTTGTTTACATCTAGTCTTTCCCATGTAAACTGATATATACCAAAGAAGAGCACAGAAGACTTTTTAATAAATATGGTTGTAGAGCCATCTTTCGTTATCTTGATCTTCCCCTTCATCAGATGCGCCAGCCCCACTCAGAAGAGCAGTCATTTAACCAAGTAGAAGAGGAGAAAAGAGGGGGCCAGGGCTATGATGTCTTCTCACACTAAAACATTACCAATGCCCTCCTGAAAGGCCTTTTTGTGTGCTGCAACAGTGGGTGTCAATTTTGAAAGCCCATTCAAAACAGCTAATAAAAGCACAGTGGTACACTTCAAATAGCTGGCAGTAGGGGATGGAAACATTATGGGAGTGCAAATCCATTCCAAAATAATGCTTTGTAGTGAATCATACATTCCTTCAACCAAGTAAATGTTGTGTTGCGTCAATAAATACTTAAATAGCTTCTTATATCCTCCTGTGGTAGCAGCCTTTTTTAAAAACTCCAAATTCATGTCTTATCTGTGAACTCTGCAGTACACATCTTTGGTCAACTTAGCACTCAGCCAGGAACAACTCCAAGGTGGTTTCTTTCGTGCCTTTCATGATGGGTGGCCAAAGGGCTTGCTGATACCAGCTCTAGAGTCACGGTATGAAATTTCAACTGCGCTGCATTTTCAGCTTCACTGCCAAAAAGTGATTCTTCTCCGATTCACAGTCTTGTGTAATGCAAATTCCATCTTTGAGTGACGCTGCAATCAGTGCTAACTGATTGGAGGCCCTTCATTTAGAAAGTAGGTGGTCATTTCTCCTTTGCCTTTGACCTTAATGACCCCTCGGTATTCCAGCTGGTAATTGTTGGCTGCTAAAACCTGGTACATGTCTGTGGTTACCTGCAGAATAAACAAGAAAAGCAGTTGCTTGTCAGGCCCTCCACACAGTCTTTCATTTGCTTTTGGAGTAATCCACGGACAAAATTAAAGTAGGATCAACTATTTTGTTTCTAAGTCAGTTGACCTTTGCACTAAAAGTTTGGCACAAGTTGCAGAACAAACACAACCTTTAGAAACTGAGAAACTACAGAGGTCACACACGGTACGCAACTGGGGGAAAATCACATTTTTCAAGGAAGTCACAGGATAAAGAGAAACAAATGAGTCACATTTTAAAAAAATGCACCTGGCAGTTCAGTCTACTCAGTTGCATTCATTATATCACTGGAGTGGTAGCAGGAAAACAGGTTAAACGTATTTTAAAAGGCCTCAAAAATGACTTAGAAATTACACAGTGGATATACAATGTAGAAGGAGTCATTCAGACATTTGTTTTTATGGAGAAGGTAGCAGGCAATGACAAAGACCAAACGAATAGAATAATCTAGCCAGCATCCAAATTCTCTCTGCAGATACCATTCAAAAAATAATCACTTGTGCTTCAGAATAACAGAAGTTTAAAGGCGAGATTTCCTGAGACATACATTTATTACAATGTATTTTCTGACCCTTTTTCAGCTGGCTTTAAATATTTCTATTTCTGGCTTCCTATTGCTGTAACATTGCTGTGCTGATCTGCTTAACTAGAATGAAAATTGTTCATGGACCATCTCGTAGGAAAGTTTAAAGGGTGTTGGGTAAATACTGATCCAGTGAACTGACAGCTTAATTGGACAGAAACAGCATGGCTTCCCCTCTTGGGTTTTACTGTTGGGTTACTCTATTTTTATATCCCTTCAGTACTTTCCCAAGGAATGACAATCTGTTACTGTGGACATTGGCTCAGCGAAAGCAGGACAGTGGAACTGAATCACTGGAAAGGTCACTGTCTGAAGGCCAAGGAGATGTTTGATTACAAGACAGTTTCCATTAACCCCTTACACTGTCCTCTTTATCTATTTATATATCCCCATCCCGCTGATGCCTGGATCCTTGCTACCCTCACAACACCTATGGCATTGTGAACAGAGAAGTGAATTACAGAAATATATATTTGAATCAAGCGCTTGGAAAATAAAACAACCTACAGTTGCACGTAGCCAAACAGCAAAGCCGGCAGCACGAGTGAGTAAGCATCACAGCAGGACTGTGCCAGTGAAGCACTGGGGGAAGGAAACTCAGCTCAACACTTCCATCCAGAACTGAACTGCAAGCTTTTGACCAAAGGTTGCAAAGTTGGTCAAGATTAAAAGGCAAAACTTGATGGTACCACTAGCATTTCCCAGTTGGCTTTTCTTTCAATGTAAGTAAATGTATGGCATAAAGAAATGAAATGAAACCAAAATTGCAATTCTAATTAATTTTCAAAACCTGTCAGTGACACAGGGTTGGCAATGTACGTTTTCCAGTGAATTCCTTACCTGAATCCTGTCGGGCACACCTGTACTGTCCATTCGGCTGGCTACATTCACCGTGTTGCCCCATATGTCATACTGGGGTTTGCGTGCTCCTATCACCCCAGCTACAACAGGACCAATATTGAGGCCTGGAAGGAGAGGAGAAATCCCACAACGCTCAGATCCATCACGTGTGAACTACAGGAAGCTTGAGGCAAGTTATTTTTCAGACAATAAAAAACATCCTGAGGTTCATTGGTTCTAGCTGTGCTTTACCCTGACACGTAAAGCTATGGCCAAACTGTGGGGGAAGAGACTTTTAAAGAAAAGTTGGGTTCTTTGATCCATTATGCCTGTCTGACTGGCAGCACGGGCTGGATCTGCTCAGTCCAGAGCTACTTTCCAGTACCAGATAACAGGATAAGGTTTATTTGCCAACCGGCTGCCAAGCAAACTGCTCACTTGGAAGTCAGCACACTGCTGCTGCAATACTGAGCGCATGCAAGGCAGCAGCCCAGCAGCCTTCCAGAACAAATACCACACTTGACATCCTCACATTTCTTCTCCTTCTCCTTTTCTGTCTCTCTTTATTCCCTGACTTGAAAGACAACTTAATGTCCAAGAATGGCAGAGCTGGGGACCACAGGGGGTGTGGGCAGGGAGCACATCCCAGGCAAAATGAACCCAACCTCAACCACCATGTGAGACCATGCTGCGGTAAGAGCTTCTCTGTGCCAAGGTCGGTTGCCCAACTGCTCCTAATTCTCCAGGGAGCTTCAGTAATAATGCTGCTACCCTAACAAAACTGCTCTGATGTTTCAGAGAGGCCGAAGTGGTCACCAGGCACAAGACAATTAACATTACTGTACAGCTAAGGTAACATCTATGGTTTTTACTCTCCATAAAATCCCCAGCTCAGAATGACCACTACCTATACTTAATCCTGTAAACACAATGACATTACCTATCTTCATCTGGAAGTTGTTGAACGAATGTTCATTAATGTATTTCATTTGGTCCATTAACCTCATGGCAAAATCAGCCAGTGCTTTGATATGCGTCTTCCCTTCCTTGTCATAAGTGGAATCGTTGAGGCCTGATGCAGCCATATATGTACTGCCGATGGTCTTGATCTTCTCCAGCTGCCGAAACTGGTCTTCACTTATTATCTGTATCGCATGAGCAAAAGAAGTGAATAAACACATACATGCTGGTAATGTCCTTGCCACGTGTCCTCTCTTGGTACAAGCACTACAAAGTACTGGACAGAGCCTCCACTACTCAAAGTATAGGAAAAAAGGGGATTAGATATTCGGCGGAGCAACAAGGGAATAGAAGGGATTTTAATGTGGAAAAAAAAAAAAGAATTAAAGGCTTCTAGAGTGAGGAGAAATGAACCATGGCACAAGGATTCACTAAGCCACCCTCCTTCAGGAGCTCAGCAAAGCCCAACTGAACTCATTGATTTGGTTCACTCTGTCCACCCAGATTTTCTGCAACTTACTTCATCAAAATCGGCAATGATCTCGTTGAGCAGTCTCAGACACTCCACCCCTTCGTTGTTGGCCTCCAGCTCCACGTAAAACTCTGAGAAGTTGCTTATGGAGGCGAACATGACAGCCACGCACTCACAGGACTGGTAGTACAGTTCATCATTTCGCCGCTCCTGAGCCAAGAAATGGGCTGCGACGTCCTTCGGCAAAATGTTGTGGAGGAGGCGTCTGTTATAGGCCTGCAGCTCCTCCATCTCTTCTTTCTCTTCAGTGGCCTAGTTTAGGAGGGAAAGACAGTGATGTGCTTACTCTTTTGGTAACTGCTCTGCGGAGGGAAAAAAAAGCTGAAAATGAACTTGCAGGGAGGACAGAAACAGAAGAAAGGGGAAAACTGCAAAGGAGGCCAGAACCAGAGAGATGCAGAAACTTGTGTTTTGCAGTGGAAGATGGTCCGTCTCTTTGTGTGCACATGTGTATGTAAAAGCAGGCACAGAATAACATCAAAATCCAATGTTGTCTATTTTTGGGCCCTGAATTGGGGAACCTATGCAATGTCTGTTACTTTTGGGGAACTCCACCACCATCCTACCATCCACGAAAACAGACATTTGGCTTTCCCAGTCAAGCACAACAGGTTTCAGGAGGACAAAGACAGCTCATCATTGCTGAAGTCTGACTGCATGAGTGGCATTGAATTATAATCCTCTCCCTGCACCCCTCAAACGCTCACGTAGCTACATAAAAGGACCCTCCTTTTCCACAAGGTTTGCTGAGGTGCAATCATGGTCATGAAGTACAGTTACCATGGAACCCATGAAACAGGCCAGTCCGACACTCTGGAGAGGACTTTTCATCAGTCTGTAAAGCCCATGTGTCCTGTGGTAGTGGGGATATGTCCAGGCAAAGGGAAACATGAGGAGGATGGATTGGCTTGTTTCTGCGCTCATGGGTTGGATTTGGGTTTGATGTTCAGATGGAACCAGAGCTTCAGGAAGGACATACCAAGGATATACCTAGGCCACCTAGGATATACCTAGGCCTACATGACTAAAATAAAACAAGCATTTAGAGTTCACTAGATTAACCAGACTTCAGAACCAGATTTGGTTTCTCTTTGCAGACTTGCGCAGTATCAGCATTACCTCAATTTATTGCTTCTGGTTTGTAGGTAAAAGTACCCCATTACCTGACGGTGGCAGTATTTTCCCCCCTTGTTTTACCTTTTGCCATTTTGAATATTTCTGAGCAAATGAAAAAACAGGATCAGGCAAGGACTGGGGAAGGCGCAGCTGAGACAGGGGTCGCACAGAGCTGTGCAGCTTACAGGAGCCCCAAAGAGCTGTCCTGTGTACAGCAGCTTCCACTTCAGCAGAGACACCAGGCAAAACGTACAGTCTTTTGAAATGGGTCTTCTTCAAATCTTTTCCTCCAATGACTTTTGTCATTGCTGGAGAGCTGGAGCCAAAAAAAGGAGAGACTTTCCTGGCACATTTGGGCCTTGGCGTGGATGAACACAGCTCAGCCACACTCTCCAGCCTTCACTTTGTGAGGGGAGAAGGGATAACCTCCCCACATCCCTTAAGTACATGTTGGTAAAGGCACAAGCCATACTTGCAAAGTACTTACGACTTTGCTCGCGGATGATGGCTTCTGAAACAGGACATTTGAAACTCAAAATGAAGTTAAACAAAGAAGGATCCTTTACAAGGTGATATGTCTCGGCAGAACAAGGAAAACACTTGGCTCTGCCTGGGGAAACAAATGCTTTGGCCAGCTGAGCCCAGACCTGGAACAAGCAAGTCGGTTCATCCCTTCCATTGTTTTACCGTTTATAAATGAGGATAACAATCACAGAATCATAGAATCATTAAGG
>NW_009187301.1:0-433 GCF_000690835.1 Fulmarus glacialis
GGACAAGGGTACCCCAGGGAACGGGGACCATAGGGACATGGGGGACCATGGGGACAAGGGCACCGCAAGGAAGGGGCACCATGGGGACAATGGGGACACAGGGACTATGGGGACAAGGGTACCCCAGGGAATGGGGACCATGGGGACAAGGGCGCTGTGAGGAGGGGGCACACAGGGACCATGGGGATGTGGGCACATGGGGACAAGGAGACCATGGGGACACAGAGACCATGGGGACATGGGCACCCACATGGGGACATAGGGGACCATGGGGACAAGGGCACTGCAAGGAAGGGGCACCATGGGGACAATGGGGACACAGGGACTATGGGGACAAGGGTACCCCAGGGAATGGGGACCATGGGGACAAGGGCGCTGTGAGGAGGGGGCACACAGGGACCATGGGGATGTGGGCACATGGGGACAAGGAGAC
>NW_009187301.1:609-822 GCF_000690835.1 Fulmarus glacialis
ACAGGGGGACAAGGAGACGATGGGGACACAAGGACCATGGGGACATGGGCACCCCAGGGAATGGGCGCATGGGGACAATCGGGATATAGGGGATCATGGGGACAAGGGCACTGTAAGGGAGGGGCTCCATGGGGACATAGGGGGACAATGGGGACATAGGGGATCATGGGGACAAGGGCACTGAAAGGAAGGGGCACCATGGGGACAATGGGG
>NW_009187302.1:0-54158 GCF_000690835.1 Fulmarus glacialis
TCGCTCCTGAGCCTGGAGGAGGTGATCCTCATATCATATCATAGCAACTAGATGCTTAAAGGAATTGTAGACCCTACTCTTTTTAAAATGCAAGTAACTGGTAAAGTGTTTTCCTTTGTAGAGTTAAAGGCCGTCAGAATGCTCTACGTATGCTCAGGACAATTATTTTGAGAACTCTGTATAGACTTAGGTATGAGACAGATGCAGCCTACTTAATACTCAGCCTACTTAACACAGCAACATGCAGTAGCCAAACTTTGGGAACCTTAATGGCAACCCATGGAAAAATTTAGCTTTCCCTATGGGGAAAAATGCTCCCTGCAAATACACTACCATATGTAGGATTAGTTGGTTTGCTTTTATTTATTTTTGGGTTGGGTTTTTTTCGTGTGAAATTAAACTCTAAGATATAGGCAACTACATTCTAGCTAAAGTGTATTTTAAACATGCTCACAGTGTTTCAGATTCACTTTTCATTCAAACTGCTTTATTACCTAAACAACACACTCCTAAAGAAGAGAAAATTTTACATGCTGAGTTTTTCACTCAATACCTTTCAACGTAGATATTCTTCCCAGTCCCAAGAGAATAGAGGCTACAAAGAATTCTGTAACATGAAACTTGTACGTCACCCACTAGAGGAAAATAAGAAGTAGATTATCAGTATTTATTCAACTAAAGACTACTTTCCAAATATTAAACATCTGTTTTACGCAATCTGATAAACGGTGTCTAAAACTTTTAGCATATGTATCACTGAACATTCTAAGCTGTCAATACTCCGCACATGTGTTATTTATCTTAAATTTCTCTGATACCTGGTCTGTCATGTACATTAATTCCAAAACTTAACAGATCATCAGACATTCCAAGAGGCCAGCAGATATTTGCAAATAAGATATTGCAGATTATCACACGTATCACAATTGTACACTTGCAGAGTACAATTTTAAGCTAAACCACATCAGACTGTGTGTCTAACCTCTAGGAACCTCTAGGATGATCTAAAGGCTCCCCACCTTTTTAAAGAAAGTCTTTTCATGGCTATCAATCTTTCAATTATCGTCTGCTTTGGAACTATGATTACCCAAATATATACAAAATTTTGGAACAGAATATTGCTGAATCTCAAGAAGGCATTTCAGTAATTTTAAACTAAATGATGCTAAAAATAAGGAAAATTTAAATTAGAACAACTAAAGTCATTTTCAAATGTAAGGAAAAAACCACAAAGAATCAATAGTGAGTTGTCTCCTTTAATCTAATGAAGTAAAAATATGTAACAAAAAAAGGAGTTGTCTCCTGCAGTCTAATGAAGTAAAAATATGTAACAAAAATAAGCATAATTTCATTTTCTATAGGAAACTAGGCTCATCCACACAGTTGGTAAGAGAGCACTTAAGGGGAAATTTTAATTTCTCTCTCTCAATGTTTGGAGAAATATTGTACATAATTAACTTGAAACTTACTGAGTATTATTTTTAAACATGCAATAGAAATAAGGTACTATGCAGCTAATTTCAGATTTAATGCTGGAAATGTGTGTGTTACTGAAAACAGAATTTCACTGAAAACAGAATTTCATCCTTTGAAGTCATGAATCATTACTAAAAAGCTTTTGTAACATTACAACACAATAAACTTCAAAAATAAAATGAAAGACTTACAAAGTAAATCAATTCCAAACTGGTATTGTGAAATATGTTCAAAAATTGATGTCAAGATGGGTAACAATGCTACCGTAGTATAATTGATATTCTGTGAAACACCCTTGATTTGTGTTCGTGAATGGGTAAATTTTCCAAGTTTAAGATTTTCTGAAGTTTTTTCCAGGTCTTCAGCTGCATTTTCAAAAAAGGCACGCAATCCAGCTTTAACAAGCTCAGATCCTGATTTCATAACAGTTCTGAAAAATAATAAGGGAAAAATATTAACTTTGCATTGATCTTTAGAAGTTGCATAGATATATATGTACATGTTAGTTACACTCTATCAGTCTTTGAAGATACACACATGTATCGGTGAACTTTACATTATGAACTGAAAAGGACAGTTACATCTACATAGCAGTATAAGCAACAATTAGCTTGGAATATTTCATACAAAATAATAACAGCAAAGAACTTGCTTCCTCAGTCTTGTCTTTCCAGTTTTTGTGATCTGCTTTCAAATAAGATAATGCCCTCTCAGCAAACATCATAGATGGTGAGAAAGCTCCTCTGTACAATACGCTCAAGAAAAATAATTCTTAATCCCTAGTTTTTTATAGGAGCCACAGTAACTATGTGTGCAAGTCAGGATACATGCTTACATGTACATATTCAAAGCACCTAAATCTAGAAAATGCAACTGCAATACCAGCATCACAGTCCCATTCCTTAATTTTTTTTGTACTCTTCTCCAACCCCTTAATGAAACTTTCCACTGTTGTTATTCACAATGAGTTCATTGTCAGGCTGCTGTATAACATAACCAGTCCAGAAAACAGCTCAAATTAGAAAACAATCCTGGCCTGTGTTTTAATCTACATAAGCATTTCAATGGTAAACAGTAAAAGTTAGAAAATGTAACTATGCCCATATATTAATACATTCTGCATACTTCTAATGCCAAATTCTCCAATATGCACTAAACTATCTCAATATCTACAGGTATCAATACTTGCAGTTCCAAAGTTTGTGTCATTTATATCTCCCAATAAAGTCTTCAAATGCCCTTGGAAAAGGTGACAAAACTTTTGAATGTTTTAATGACAGGCATTGAACAGAAAAATGTAGATTAAACCCTTTAGATGAAATCTGCTAATATGGAGGTCAATATCTGAATTATTGATACTGCTAATATCATTAATTACAAATAAGGAATAAAAAATGCAGAAACAATCCAACTGCTCCTGAAAAGCTCTGTGACACCAACATAGTTTGTAGTTGGTACAAATGTTGCAAACTTACCGTGTGTCAAGAGACTGAGCTAAGATGTGCAGGCAGTTCACCATTGTAGCAGAATCACTACCTGGTTAGAAAGAGATACTATGAGAGCACAATAGTATAGAAAAATGTAGGATAATCTAATGATCCAAAATGTCATTATTGGAGATGCACAGGTTAAACAAGACATGACATAAGCCTCCCACCTTAGGTCACTGGAGGGAGATTTAGTTCTGATTCTAGAACTAACTTTCTTAAGTCCATTTCCATACAAGAACTAAAAGGAATAACTAGTGTCTACTTATGGCTCATTTTCATCACTTGACCCTGCAACATTCTGAACTTTGTATCTTGTAGTACCTACATTTCTTTTATAATTTTCTTACCAATACCTTTGAAAAAGGTATGTTATTTTTCCCTACCCCCTAGCTTATTGAGAAATTAATCTATTGGATTCAAAAATTGGATGACAGAAATCAAAACAATTAGCATAAGATGACTTTTTAAAAGCTAAAAGTAACTGCAAAGGCATGAGATTTTTTTAAAGTAGTCTGAAAATCCTAGAAGCTGCTATTTCTTCCTTCTCCAACACTTTACATGTTCTATTAACTGTTAACTTCAGAGCCATGTTCAATGCACTCACTAATTGTACTAGAAGATTATGCATCATTTTATAGAATTTTGTCTGTAGCTTGTGAAAAGCTTCAGGGAAGATAGAAGCAATGGTTACACATTCTTTATATTTTTAACTTTATCAAGATCTTTCTTAATAACTTACCAAAAAGTGAGATCCTATGTCTAACAAGAGCAGCTAGTTTGCAGAACAGGCTAAAGTACAAAAGAACAGAAAGAGCAAGACAAGACAAGACAAAGATTAAAGATTTATTTAGAATATGAGGTAAAGAATAGTAGGAATATGAATATGAAAGAGAAAACACAACATAGTATTTTGAATCATACACGATGATAACAGTCAAATAACTGCATTAAGCAGAATAACTTTTTGAAGCTTCTGAATTCTCTCATTTTCTAAGCTTCACTACTTCAGAGATGATTTGAAATGGGAAACTTTCTTTTGATTACAGTGGTTTCCAACATTTGCATATTATATGGTTGAGTCATTCTTTATGGCTATTATTTCTGAATAAGAATTTTTTTTTGTAAGAACAAGAAAAACTGAGTAACATTTTAGTGTTTTACTTGGCGTTCTGCAGGAAATGAACGTTACAAATCTTCATACTATTTAAAACAGTTTGCGAAGATATCCTTTGTAAATAAATAAATCTGTGTTTAGCCACTGCTGATGATAAGATGAATCCTGAAACATATACAGACTAGAAGAGCTGGCAAGTATGTCAGAAACTTGCATATCTAACCTATCTGTCAAAATAACAGGATAATTAAGACAAAGGAAAAAACACCAACTCTCTAAAGATTAAAGGGGCTACTTCAACTTCTAAAAACAAAGACAGCTAGGCAGACTTGTTTATCATCTGTGCTATACTTCACAAAAGGAACCAGGATGTAACAAAATGAAGTAAATATACCTTAGGAATTGGTATGGTCTCTTACTAACAACAGATTGTCATTGTTATCTTCACGATAGTAAGGAAATACTATATTTCCTATAAGATGAAAAAAACCGATAGTCACTTTGCTCAATGAAGAATGGACAAAGAATTATAAGATATTTCTGAAGATATGCAGGCTAGACATCTAACTTCCTTCATGTGCCTTTGTAAAGGCATTTTGTACATCCCTAGTAAGCATCTTTCTTTCTTAAGCTGACCCGACTGACTTTAGGGAAGTAATAGGAGTATTCAGAGAGGAAGCATGAAATTGAAATGAAATTAAACTTCCATCCTCCTGAACCTGAGCTGACTTCCCCAGCTACTGGAGGAATATCTTGCACATTTGTATATAATATATCTGAAAGCTCAGTAAAGAAGAATCTTAGGGACTTAACACTCACTCTAACGGGCAACTGCTATATAAGGATTACCACCCACCTAGAAGATGGAAACAAAAGGGTAATAATAATTTAGAGAAATGCAAAAATACATTGGAATATAAACTGAAGAATGGTATCTAGGAATTTCAGTGTTAGGCCTGATCTTATGTAACGATTAAGTAACCTTTACTTTCAAATTTTATATCTACTCTTCCATTGGAAAATGTAGTCAACTCTGGTCAACATAGTGAAGAAAAGCAGAAGAAATTTAAGAAACTAACAGAAGTAAGAAAGCATGAGAGTAAAATACAGTTTGAAAAATTATGATACAAAATTTCCCAAGGAAAATAACTGGCAGCACACCTTTAAAGGGGAGAAAAAAATTGGCAACAAAAATATTAGATGACACTCATAGTTAAAAATAAATTAAATATTAATTTTTAAATGTTAGTTCCAGAAAAATGAAATTCATATTTTGTAAAGGCAACACATTATAAATTAAAAGGCAACTGTCTCTTTTTAATTGAGTTTTCTAGAATAACTTTGAGTCAAATGGCTGATTCCAACCAAATCTCAAAACCCACACCTAAAAATTACTAAATTCCAGCAATTTTTGTGCGGGGCAGAAGTAATTTTGTAGAGAAGGGAGAATCCATAAATAACCCTAAAAAGCTCAATCATGGTATTCTCACGTTTTTTGATATCTGAAAATTTAAATGTGAGACCGTTTCAATGACCCAACAGTGGGATAAGCTTCAACCAGAAACTGCCATCAAAAATGAAACACAAACCCATCAGAAACTAGGTTTTATTAGTTCCGTTGCTCACAGAATCATTTATTAATGTTTTTGATGTTATCATCCACAATTTTGTATTGTAATATATATAATTAGTATATATACTTAATTCTTTAATTATATATTAAAGAATATTAAAATGAGGAATTCTGTTCACTCACTGCCATTCTGATACAGAATAAACTATTCACATTCTATCTGAGGAAACTGAGCTTTTGAACTATCTTTCTCTTTAATCTAAGAAGAGACCTTTGATTATCTATATAGAACCCTCCTGTGTATATCTTAATTTTCTACTTACCTTGCTACCATTTCCTTTTCCTTATTTGATGCATATCCACTGCTACTGAGTGTTTTTGTTGGAGAAGACAGGAAGTAGAGGCAGTGATTTGTAAAGTACTGATCAACTAATGGTAAAAGAACCTAAGAAATACAGATACAAAATGTATTTTTCACAGAGCACAATGGTAAATGTAGCAACAATGCTCTGATTGATCAAAGTTCATTCAAAGAATTTTAGAAGTTCTGTAACAGTTGTATTTTCTCATTTCAGACACAAAGTCATATAAATTAAACCTGTAAGTCTTACAATTTTACTTAATTTTACTTAAAAGTTATGTAAATAATAAACAGAGTTACACATATCTATCTATTTTGGATCTAATATTGCAGGCTTACTCTTCTCACATTCAACAGTGATAAGTATCACTGACCCTTCCCCTCCACTATTTAAATAACTGTCCAGTACAAATATAAAGGGAGAGGGCTTTTTTTTTAAGATCCTAAATTAAATCCTAAATGTTGCTTACTTCAAATCTGATTATTGACAGCATTTTTCTTACTAGGCACACAAATGTGTATGACATTATTATGCATAGGAATACTTCTTCCTGTTAATTAAATGATACTATGCACTTCAGTGATACACTGAGGCAAAAATTTTCAGAAATAATTTATATGTTCATCGAGAGTACTTAATTGCATGTAATAAATAAGCTGCCTTTTAATTTCTATGTTCCTTCTCATGTAGAATTAGATATATTGAAATATTTTGAAATATTTGAATCCAGCAAATATATTGAAATATTTTTGAAGATATTTTGAAATATTTGTTAACAACATTTAATTGATTACTTACCATGAAAAAAAAGGGAAAGATATATTTCTATTACCTGAAAAGCAGTCTAACATTACAAATTTCCATGTTTTGTAAAATGGAATGTATATGTGCATTACTTGAAATATTAAATCACTCACTTTGGCAAAGAATTTTATTTCTTGGTCATGTGGAGATTTTTCAGTTTTTCCACTGGTTACAATGGCTTCTGCAAGCATACAATCAAGGCAGACATGAATAAGAAGTTGTCTAATAATAAATAATACAATATCTCTTTGATATAGCCTTGCAAACTTAGATTTGCTGAACTACAAATAAAACAGCAGAAACAGTTTAGCTAGTTACAGATGTCCAAGAATTCAATCTGCAAATTAAAATACAGAATTTAAGTTTCTTAAATGCAGTAAAAATAGTGGTTGCTACAAATTCGAACATATCAATCCAAATATTTAAATATCAACAATTTTAATTATTTTCGAAATGAAATCTGCAGCTTACCCAAATGCGCAATAAACTCTTGAGCAGAATCAACATATTTCAAAATTTTCTTCAGAAACTTAAAGGCAAACCTCTTTTCCATGGATGAAGCATCCAACTCCATGTCATTCAGACCCCTGTTTTAGAAAGCATTAAGATAAATAGCACTTATGATGACCATAGTACAAATGATGACAGTACTATGAAGCATTCCAGTCCTTATTATCTTTTAATTATGGTAAATTTTCTTAAGAAGGAGAAAATTACCTTCCATAGCAACTCTTAGTTATCAACTACATAGCAAGAAATGTTAAAATCAGTTCATGTTTCTCTAAGGGGTATAACAGCTTTGGCTTAAAGTATCCAAAATATAGGTATTTTAGGGTAAGAACTTCAGAAAGCTATCTTATTGCACAAATGAGGCCATGGTACATTGAATCTAACAAAGCAAAGCATTGGCTACTCAATTTCTATTGCTGGCAGATTAAAGTGCCAAATGTTTACGAAGTCAGCAACTACAGCTTTAGAAAATCAGTCTAAGTATTACACTTCATTTCATTATTCACTATTAAACTTCATTTTTGTCCTTGAATTTTATGAAAGGCTGAAGTCTAAATGACTTAAGCTACTAAATGAAAACCTAAATGCAAGTAACAAACTACTATACTATTCAAAGTATTTGAAAAATTTCAACAGTATGCGATCCTTTCTAAAAGGTATGTATTATTTATTCTTTGAGATAAATTCATGACCTAAATCATGACTGGTGCATGCAAGATATTAAAGAGGAATAAAAACATGTGTGGTTGGCTGTGCTTAGATTAAAAAAAATAAAATTAGATTTTATTTTAGCTACAAATGAAACCTACCTAAATTCTAAAATTCTTTAGGATCACAGAAAAATTTAGATTGGAAGGAACCTCTGAAAGTCATCTGATCCAAGTCCCATCTCAAAGCAAAGCCAAATCCAAAGTTAGATCAGGTTGCTCAGAACCTTGTCCAATAGTGTACTGAGTATCTTCAAGGATCCAAATCTCATAATGACTCTGGAGAGCCTACTATAAATGTTTGACCACCCTCACTGTGAAAAAATAAGGGTGAAATATTTTCATATATCTAACTGGAATTTCCCTTGTAACAACTTGTTACTTTTGAGGAGATAGTGTTTGATCTCATTACCTCTATAACCTTGCATTAAGTAGTTGAAGCAGTAGTAAAATCCCATTGTAGCCTTCCGTTTTAATACTGAAAAAATCCAGCCTCTCCTCAGACCCTCTCCTGGCATGACATGCATGCCAATCCCCTAAGCATCTTGGTGGCCCTCCACTTGATTAACTCTTTTGTCAATGTCTTCCTTAGCACTGGTGAACCAAAAACTGGACAACATACTCCTGATACAGTCTCATGATCGCAAAATGGAAGGGGAAAAAATCACCTCGATCAACCTGCAGACCACACTTACTAATACAGCCCAGTATGCAGTCAGCCTTCATCATCACAAGGACACACTTCTGATTCACGTTCAACTTGCAGAATTCGAAGTGCTTTTCTGCATGGATGCTGTCAGGCTCAATTTCCCTGTTCCTGGGGTTATCCCATCCCAGGTATAGGACTCTGCATTTACCTTTGCTCAACCTCACAAGAGTTCTGTCAGCCCATTTCTCCAGCCCGTCAAAGTTCCTCTGAAACTCTCCAATTTATTGCTAAGGGTTCATTCCACAAAATTGCTAAGGATGCATTCTGTCTTGTCATCCAGGATGTCAACAGGAATTTTTTTCTTTTTCTTTTTGAAGTCACATAACTCTATAGATTTATAGAATTTATTCTGTTTTCAAACATACTTGGTTTTACAAGTCATTAATTCTTTCTTCTTCGTTTCCTTGAGGTTTTCTTGTACATTTGTTTAGTTTGCAACTTCTTCATAGTCTCTTTATTCCAACATAATAGAACTAAACTATACTTGAGATTTTCAGTTGATAGATGATGGTCTACACCCAGGACATCTAACTGGCTTGCCAAGTGAGGAAGTAATTGAGTAACATTAAGGGAAACCTCTGGTTACCCATAATGGCTACTTCATTTGCTTCTCTACAGACTCTTCAAATAGTAGTAGATAGGAAGACTCTGCCTTTATCAATTAGAGAAAATGACCTGGCTAAAGGAAATGCAGAGACTACAGAGGGGTTGAACAGTGTGTCGGAAGTAGGGAAGAAGTGAGGAATTGGTAGTTTGTGGCACTGAAGCAAAAGCAAAAAAGGAACAAGAACGCAGGAAAGTTGCTGGACTCACTATTGTGGTATGGAGGAAATGATCATTTATCCTGAGACTCCCTAGCACTGGTGTAGGAGTAAATTAGGGAGAATAAATGGAAGATCAGACTAGCAGCTATGAGGTGAATCCAAGAAAAAAAGTAATTCTGTGGGAGAAGGCTGATGCAGCAGAAATTTTAACAACAAAACCATCTAATAATAAAGCGTGTATGTTCTTGACCATGTCAGAACATAGGTAAGAGGAAAGGAACAATTATAGTCTGAGGGAACATAACCAAGGAACACGTTCCAATCCCATTTTACACATAAACATAAAAGGACTCTAACCTCCCATCTTACAGTTTCATTTGGAAAAAAAAAAAAAATTCTGTTTGAAGAGTCCTAGTTTATATACTTTTATGACCTCCTAGTAATTGATATATCACATGTGTAATGGAATTATTTGGTATGTATTAACAGCTATGTATGGTTGACAGGCATCTCCTGCTGTCTCACTCTCACAGAGGACAATGCAACTAAGTATTTACCTGTATTTTCAGTGAGATCACTGTAAATATTCTCTTTCTGTGTTTATAGTAAGTCATGGTTGCTAAGAGATTACATCTACTCTCCTAAATATTGAAAGACATTGGTAGTCCTTTTAAATAACAAAGATGACATCAAAAGAACTTGTAGAGGTTTAAAGATGCTTAACGAAATACCATGTTGTTTCTAACATATACTTGAGTAAGGCCTGAGAGATTTATCTGTATGTCATAAACACCCAAAAGTGCTTCAGAAGTGTTCTCAACAAAGAAAGACGAGCAAAAATCAAAACAGAGGCAGATGGTATATGAAAAGTACACACGCTATGCTGCCTATACGTTTCCAATCATAAAGAATATCTATGTTTTAATGATTAGTCCAATGTTTTTTAAGAATGACATTCTGGAAATGTGATAATTGCAATCAGTACTTCAAAAGATTTTATATATCCTTAAAATATGCACATATTCATCTAAGAAAACACTGAGAAGAGGATAATCTTGATTCACTCTGATATAGACATTACTGCAAACTCTTTGCCCATAGTCCATAAAGAGTTTGAACAGGCTTTTTCAAGTTGACTTATCCCATTAGTTAACACTGAAAACATTATCTTCCTAACCTGAACAGATGCAGCTGCAAAGAGATATTAAAACTAATATCTGAGCAACTCCATTGGTGTTTCAAAGGACCATTCATTTGCAGGAACTAAACCTGCTTTTCTTATTCAATGGCTCTAAAGCAATTATGGAGTATATAAAAATGTTCGATGGCATACCTACATTTTGGTTTCAGGCTGAGAGCCTACATATATGGCAGGAGGGAATTTTTCTCTGCAGTGATGCAGAAATGTATATTTAGAGCTGTCTTCTAATACCTTAAGAAATGTTATTAATTGTTGAAGCCAACATAGTTACCTTTTGCAGATGCTAATAATCAATTTGTATAAATTTCTGAGTGTATACTTTCACTAGAGACACACACTTGAAAAGCAGAAATAAATGAAAACAAGTAAGATCTGACTCTATGCATGTACAGAAAAATTCGTTCATGAATACAGTTTCATTTACGAAATTCTTAATGCCAGCAAAACTGCAGTTTCCTATGTGCTCAGTTGTTTCACATACAATAAAAGATGATAGTTGTAGTACAGTAACTCACAATTTCATCACATAAAGCCAAAAATACAGTATAATAAGTTATTTTAATTTCATTGATAGTGCAAGTCCCCACAGGCCAGCTTACTTCCAGACACAAGAATTCAATGAAGTTTGCAATTCTGCTTCAGCGGAAGTTAAGGATGAAATGCCCACAGAATAACCACTTTGTCTTACTGCTTCACAGAACTAAAACCAACATTTTTCTTAAAAACTGGATTAAAAAGCACTTTCACATAGATGTATTTCAGACCTCAGATTTATTTTCCCATGATCCTTACTGACACTGCTGGCTATTAATTTCTAAGTTTTGAATCATCTTCTTGTTTAATTACATTACTGTTGCATTTTGTATTTACCATGGTCACATACTTATTAAAAATGTTACCTGTTTATATTATTTCAGAAGGGTCTTTCTGAACATAAAAATAACAAGGACTCTGATTTACAGAAGATATGCCAAATGTAATCATGTTAATAACTAACAGACTGCAGTGAGATAAGGACAATTATCATGGTTTGTGCACTGCATGTAAGCAAGTATCTCAGAAACATGTGCAACTTACCGAGATATGATTATACCATTGACTTGAAGGAATTTAAACAGCTCTTGTGCCTTTTCACGGTCCCGTGATTTCTCCTTGGCCGTCAATGTGTCATAAGGTACCAATAAAGGATGACTACCACCACCTTTAGTAAGTTGAAAGAACTGTAAGCTTTTCTACCATAAGATTTATTTTGCTTCAAGTACAAAAAGGAACTATTCAATTTTGATTGTCTTACACTGTCTTCTTTCAGACTGTTTCTTCTCTCTCATTTTCCTTGTCTTTTTTGTGTGGTTCACAGGATTCTGGCTTACCTTTGCTTTCCAACTCCATTTTCTTCTT
The DNA here is from genome assembly GCF_000690835.1 of Fulmarus glacialis. Classification (NCBI taxonomy): domain Eukaryota; kingdom Metazoa; phylum Chordata; class Aves; order Procellariiformes; family Procellariidae; genus Fulmarus; species Fulmarus glacialis. The sequence continues at coordinate 12,109 of NW_009187302.1, forward strand.
TTTGGCCCATATATTATGGTAGTTTTCTGCCATTACCTCAACCATTCCCTACATTACCATCAGAAAAAACAACATGCAAAATTAAAAGGTGACAATTAAAAATTCTGTAATTCTACATAATTTTACAGTCTTGAATAAAGTCTATACTCTTGTGGTAATGAAACATCACAGTTAAGTGTCATTTCTACATTCAGCTGTTCTTTGAAGTCAGCGCAGGCACAGGATACACATATATCACATGCTGTTTACAGCCCCTTCCCTAGCTTCATGATAACTTTTTCTAGGAACTCAGGAAACACCAATGGGATAAACAGTAGAAATCTTTTCTTTAAATATGTAAATAGTATAGCATGCAGCTTTCTATAACAGCATATCACAACCACAGTCATAAATACACTCATAAAACCTGACAAAATTCAACTCATTAATAATAACAAAACAAATGTATTAATTCTTTTCAGCACAACATACGCAAAACACAAATACAAACCTGAAGCTCTCTAGAAAGCACCACATTAGAGAGATCAAGTGGTGCTGGGCTGTACCCATTTCCCTGTGGGGAAAAAAAGAGAATTATTTTCAGATAAAAGTATTTCAGATAAAAGAATCAAATATTCAACTAGAACATCTCTGTTGTTGATCTGATTAGAGTAACACCATTCACATTTTTAAACTTTCTTGTAGAAACTGTGTTCACCTTTTGTTTTGCAATGTGCTGAAGACACACAGGATGATTAACAGAATCCATCTGCTGATGTGGAAATAAGAAGGTTGCTGCAGATACTTAGATCTCTCTATTTGCAACAGATGGCAAGCTGCTAAGAACTATGTTTTTCAGCCTAAGAGAGGAGACCAAGAGGTCTTCTATGCCAAGAGGCATAGAAGATGTGCCTTCAAAACATGACAGAACAGTGTGGCAACAGCCTGAAATGAACCATATACTAAAGACAAGACATCACAACAAAAAGTTAAAATAGGTTATTGTCTCGTGGAATTTACAGACTAAGAAAAAGGAGGAGTGTGATATATTTCCGCAGTCTTTAAATGTTTAAAGTGTGAAAGCTCCAGTGCAAAAAACCTATTAGGCACATGTTAAATGTGAACAGTCACATACAAATCAGTTATTTCAATCATGTACTGGAGTTAAACATGTGCTGAAATCCTCTACTCAATCATGTCTTTATCATGCATCTTCTTGGGCAAGAAGGCCCAACTGCACAACAGGTTCAACTGGCTGGAAGCAGAGATGCCAGAGACAGAAGAACTCCCTGTAAAGGAGTGAAGTTTGCTGAAGTATTGTCTTGTAACAGAGTGCTCAGGGGCCGCTTTTGGTAAGCAAAACTAGTGCTGGGGAATGAACCCAACAAAGGCTTAAGGTGCCTGATGCTGACAGTGCTGGTGCAAGCGTATATAAGGAATCAGTTTGTGACACGTCTTTGCACACTCCTTGCAGAACTGCTTATGGTGGTAGGACTCAGTCCAATGCACTGCTCATTAAATCTCACTGTATTTAAGCACAAGTATGTGTTTAATTCATCTCGAGGGGTACAATAAATATTCCCCAACACTTGTCATAGTTTTAAACAGCTTTCCCCCCTCCAAGACACAGACATATAGAGCAGCAGTCTCAACACGCTATTACAAAAAACTACAAATGAAAAAAGTAGTCTGAATCACATCAAAATGCTAGGTACTATGTAATTACCTGCAAATCTTGCCTGCAGATTTAACAAAATGAGACATCTTATTTGTCAGTCATAATTATAATCTTGACAAAAGCCCATTTCAGGCTCTTCTGTTTGACCAAAAAAGAAAATTACTAGATTTACTTATTATAAAATAAAAGTCTTTAAATACTCTGCCATGTATTTTTTGAATGACTATATGAAAACTCTCTTCAGGTCTTCTGAAAAAATGAATAGATATGGTCTCTGACAGCCTTATCATCTTAAAAGTTGTTGTCTTTTTGCAATCCCTTCTTTAGTCTTACTGCACAGTTTTTATTATAGTGACATGACTTTCAATCTCAGAACTCTAATATTAAAAGTTCTCTTCGTTAAAAAGAATATAAAATTAACATAGTTTTGTGTAATTTCTCAGTAAATTAACAAACAAGCTTTTTGCTTCCTAAATTTAAGCAATTCCACCTTACCTGGCTAGACTGAGATATGCTGCGGAGCTTTTCATTTTCACGCTGATGTATTATTGCTTCTCCTCCTTCCTTGGTCCTTTCTAGGCTCCATCCCATGGCCAACATAGTTTTCAGTGATTCTCTGGCAGGCCAACGATAAATTTCCTTTTCCTTTGAAGAAAATAATGTAAAATTTCTCTGTATTTAGCAAGTAGTAAAACCTCAACAAAAATATTCTGTCCTTCTTTATAAATTGTCACATGCCACAAAAGCAAACAAATTTGCGTATTATATCTAAAGACATGACATAGTTCTTTTTCCATGAGAAAGAAGCTTTAAAATACTTACAAATTTTTTTGCTTGATTTTTAGTGGCATTTATTGCTCAGATATGTGTTACAAATTAACAGCACTCAAGTGAGCTCTGGAGCAATAACGTAGTTTGTATCTGGAAACTTAATCATTGATTCCTCCAGCCCAAAATAATAAAAAATTGATGGCACTACAAGTGCTATGAAATTAGTTAGGCAAGTATGTACACTTGAACACATCAGCGCATGAGACCTTTTTTCAGTCTTCCTATATTTATATCCATTCACAGATACAGAAAATTACTGATCTATACACCTCTTCATGTAAATACAGCCATCGATAAAAAATTAGGGAACAGCCTGTATTCCAACACTCCTTCGAAAAGTAAAGGTGTTATAGAAAATCTGAAAAGCTGTGGCAAAGAAAATTCTGAGTATGTGAGTATTAAGACTTCTCAAATCAACCTAATAAAAGTATTTCAGTTCTTACCATAAATAAGAATTTTTATGACAGTTACTTAACATGACAGTTTTTATGGAAAGACCTGGGTTTTAGGTTCAAAAGTTCTAATCTGAGACAATTCAGAAAATTATCTTTGAACTGCTTTAATAACAACTCAACCAACAATTCGTCAGCTCGTCTCTGAAGATTTCAAAGCAATTTACAAACCTTGGGAAATTAAACCTTTTGAATCCCTCTTGATTTTTGTCATCTCCATTTTCTAAACAGGAAAGTGTGGTAAAGAGGGACAAACGTAATTGACTTATTTGAGTCACCCAATGAATCATTGCAAAAATATTTAAGAGAATTCAAATTCAGTTCACTGTTCTGACAACTAGCATTCATGCCTAGTCAAGAAATTCAAATAAAAAATGCCTTCAAAATAGTTTAAATGTTCTTCCCCATTTTCACCTGAAGCATCTCCTACACTTTCTTTAAATTTTTCTACCATCTTTCTTGAAGACAAAATTGCCTTCAGATATGCTAAATTACACTTTCATCTAAAACCCAGGAGTTGCTGCCAGTCATTCCTCATCCCTGAAGGCCTGAAAACCCTGTGCTATTGATACTTTGAATACAAATCGGCCCAGGCCTATGAAGTCTGCCTAACGGAAGCAAATTATACAAGACTCTGTGTAAGATTAACTAAACAACAACGAAACAAAGATTAACAACAACTTTAGCATAAAGACGCTGCTTTTTTAACTGTAAGAATTCTAGTTTGTCTCCCTTCCTTTTATAGCATATATTTGGAATGAATTTTAAAAAGTACACAAATCAATCTACTTTGTATTAATGCAGCTGAAATTTCCTCTATTACCTTTTCAGTTAAAGTTTTGAAAGGTCTTATTAATGGGTGAGTCTTCATATTTTCATCCAGTGAAACACCGTATTTCCATCCACTATTTGCCTGAAAAAATAAATATACTGAAATAAGATGAGAACAACATCAATGAGTAATGGCAAATTGGCCAGTTTCATTTGTCATATTGAATTGCTAATCTACTCCAATAGCTACTCAGTGCCACAGAAATTTCTGTTAAAGAGCATGCATCCATCTGTGGATACACTGGAACAAAACATGGCCCAGATTAGATGCCATCTATGAGTAACAGGTCTCATACAACCAGTTCTGAGCCTAGTATACATTGGCCCATTTCAAAAGGACTCACGCATTAAGACAGTACTGGCTGAGGTAAAAAAAGTGTCTCTATTCTCTGAGAGGCTAAAGTCAGCAACACAAAGAAGAAAATGTAACGTTAACAGATCAAGCACTAAAGAACGTAACTTTAATGAATCCTTTACCTTAAACAATATTAACTGAAATTTATGGTTTGAGATTAATGTGTGTATATTTACATATCCATATATATGTCTATCTTTCTCTACAAATTTGCATACATAGCACCACACAACAACAGAATTGTTATTTCTATATAACTGTTCTACAAAATTGTTATTCATTTGTTATTAATTGTTATAATAAATTACTTAACCCAACCTCTATTTTTTTCCTTGAATGTAAGAGGTTTAAAATTCATACGTGGGTTGAATGAGTTACTCATATCCAAACACTTCCAACATAGTTATCAAAAACTGCAACAACTCCATCATTTTGCTCAAATTTAACTCAAATTTGCTCAAATTAAAATGTTATATTTATTAACATTAAAATCTATTTGCAGAAAGTAACACAACGCCTTTCTTAAACGTTTCACTCTAACATTAAAAAGATATAAAAAATGACTTAGTATATATTGTCTTAGAGCTATTTTGAAGTAGTGAAACAGAAACGCAACACACTGACAGAGCACTTGGAAAATGATAGAGGAAATCAATACATAACAGACTTCTTAAAGCTAAAAAGAAAGAAAAGCTATACGTACATTTTCTGAAATAAAAAAAAAAGGACATTAGACTTCCCAGGTACTCTCTTAGATCACAGAGCTGCTGCAGTAAAATTGAATCTCTGACTCCCAGTCAAAAAGCATCATTACTAGGCAAAATGAAGCTAGGATCTATATATTCTTACTTAAAAAAAAAAAAAGAAAACAAAACCCAACCCAAACCAAGTGCCCCTTTTTCGTCCCCTTCAAATCTTTGTCCTAATAAATTCTGGCCACTTTGAAAAAGTGACAAATTTCAATGCATTTTCTTGAGCAAAAGATTTCTTCCACATATGGCTTAAGAAACATGCAGACATTCATGCACTCCGAACAAGGGCTATCAGTTAAACTGTCCAGTTTTTCTTTCAATATTCACCCCAGCTATTATTTACTAGTCCTTTTCTGACAGTTGCCAGTCTTAAAATAATTCCTACCTTATCAAAGGCCCATTTATCATGGGAATGTTCAGCATACTTGCTGACAATATACTCCAACTTTTCAGGAAGTACAAGGCTGTAAACAAAGGGGAGTATGGTCATTCAATCATAAGTTACTGCAGTCTGATTTATGAAAAAAATGTCAGTATACTATAGCACTAATCAAAATGCTTCACCTCCAGATGAAGGCAAGACATTTGGCTTTGCAATTCCATTTTCTTGAGAAGAAATGCCACAAAACGGAGCAGAGCTATAATTGTATTTACAGGGAATCTTCAGATACAAAGCAGTTGCATTTATTGGCAACTGAAACCACAAGAAAAAAAAAAAAACCTGTTTCACCATAACCTACAGGTATTTTTCTTGGTAATTCTTAATACAGGATAATATTAGTACGGAAGTTTCACATTGCATAATGATGGAGAGGTAAGACTTTGATACCAAGAATCAATTAGTGATCCTCAGTTCTTGAACATAAAAGTATTAGAAATCTGTATTTTAAAAGCACAAGATTGCAAGGCCAAGTCACTATTGAATCACCACACATGATCTGCTTATTTTGCCGTATGAGGTTGCTACAGATCAATTCTCGAAACTAAGTGAAGATTTTTTAAAAATCGGGCAACAGGCCAATTGAATCACTCATCAGATTTTGATGATCTTGTACCATTTGTTATAAGCACACTCTAAATAATGGCACTATCAAATGTATTACGGGTGTATATATCCCAAACATTTTAACTATTAGGTAATAGGGTACATAGTAAGTATAGAATATACTATGTACTCTGCAGATATAATGTGGAAATATTTAACATCTGTATGGTGCTGACAAGAATATGTTTTATATCTGGTAAACAGGCTACGTTGCAGTGAAGTATTTGGCAGGAAGAAGCAAAAATCCCTATACTACTTCTGAAAGTCAGTCATTAAAAAGTCAGTCACCAGCCAACTCTCCCTACAGAGGCGGAAAAAATGTTAATAAGGAATAATATAAAAATATTTAAGGAAAGGAAATCACTATGATTTATATGACTCACTTTGCTGTGCTGACAGGTTTGGGATCAAAATTTCCTTCTGGATCCACTGAAGTCTGCTTTTCCAAAGTTGACCTAATTCGCGTATCTAAATAATCAGGGGGCAAGGCACCAGCTATAGCACTTAGACAAGGCAAAGCCATTCGAAAGAGCTCTGGATCATACTTCTGCAGGAGAGATAGGAACTGGTTGGAAAATCCAATAGAAAAACATGCAAAATGTTAGTGAAAACCAAGCAGCCAGATGTACAAATATTAAAAGATGCAAACAAACAGTAAAGCACATTTAAAAATTAAGCATAGAGCAATATTATTGCTGTGTGGCATCTATTTTTCTTGATATTAACTTGATACATTTTTAAGACTACTCAAATTAACATAAGAGTATGCTGACACTTGTGTAAGTATACACAATACAAGTATGACTCTTAAGCTTTCTTTGGGCCATTAAGGCCTGCATAGGAAGGCTCAAGGGTTGTTTGCCCAGTTACAGAAGTACGATCATCTATAAAATACTGTCTTAGTTCTAAAATCATTAATTCCTATTTTAACTGCAGAAGCCATTGTAATTTCTCCCTCTTTTCCTCTAATCTATTTCAGTTTAAATCATGCTGGTTAAAGGAAATTGTGTTTTACTGTAGCAAAGTCAGTTCATTATTTTTCAGAATTGGCCTGCTAAAACGTGAACTCGCACATTTGCTCTTCTAAATAGTCATTTTAGCTCTGAAGACAACACAGAAGTACTTGATATATAAAAATATAAGGTGGAATTACATTTGAAGACTCTATCCTCAGTAACTTGCCATGAAACATATTCAAAGTCAATTGTTACACACTAGATTATAAAAAACATGTGCTAGAGGAAGTAGCAGCAGATCACTGTAGGCCAAAGTTCTCCTTCCAGCTCTCTAACAACATTCTTAGTATGCTTAGGGGGAAAGGAAAAAAAAAAAAAAAAAAAATCACTTCTCTATCTTTCATATTCCCCATCTGAAAAATGGGCATAATGATATAGCTTTAAAAAGCTTTAAGATCTACTGATGAACACTACAGTGCAAGAGTTTGATGCTATTATAATTATTTAATAAAGTTTTACTAAGATAGCACAGGCATCTTTTTGATGTTATGACACAGGCACCAATCAAGCAGTTATAGAAAAAAAATTTTACACTGCAAAAATATTTCTCTTCCTTCATTATTAGAAATAGAAAGACTATACGCTTCTATAAATCTGAGTGACCACTTTGTGTCAAGAAAATGCTGAAGAACCATTTTAAGGTCCATTGAAAATACTTGCTGATAAAACTATGTTTGTATCACAGCAAACAGAATGCCTAAAATTTTGAGGCTTTAGCTTCCTCTAGTTTTGTGTTGTGTATGGCACAAACAAAAGAAGGAGATCACAGGGTAAATTGCTTCTACTAAACAGCTGGAAGCCATGAAAATACCAAACCTGTAAATATCTCAGTACAAAACAGAACAATGGAGAATACTGTAGCTCAGCAGATTTACACAACACTCTTTTCATTGGACTAACAACCATTTACAGAAAAATGAAAATGCTATTATAGAGGGCCACCAATATTGGCAGAAACATATCATCTTCATTTACCTGTAAAAAGCTAAGACACACTAATCAGAAACATTTCATTGTGTCAGGCCCTCCTGACACTTTGCACTTGTGACAGCAGTAAAAGAGAGGTAAATGTCACTAAAATCAAATACAAATAAGGCTTGAAAAGCCATTTTAGAATAATGCAGAGACCATGTTCATTTCCATACTATAAATCAGAATGCCTAGAGAAGCAATCATCTAAATCTGTTGATTAGAACTGGAACATAAATTCAGTGAGATGCAATGAAAGTATTTGTTATTGTCCCATAGCGAGAACCTGATTTTTGAGCCCAGTCAAGTACAAAAAGTATTTACTCAGTAAGGCATTTCTCCTACCAGAAATCTAACTTTTTCTTACTTGGAGAAAAAATGAGTAAGTGAAAAAATCCCAAAATCACACTTTGGAACAGGAAAACGGAAAAATGTTTATTTCTAAGAATGCTGCATCATATTTCTTAAGCTGGGCAATAACCAGAAAACTAACAAAATACAAATGTATGTCTGAAAACAGACAATGTAAATTTGCTGTGCATACACCAACAATTTGACAAGCATATACATACATTTCTTAAAATTAATTTTATGTCAGTAAAAAGTATTTTTAAAAGTTTAGTAGAGCTAATATAGGAGAGGAGACAACACTGACTTGTTAGTGCAGCAAGCAATCTGCCTCATTAATAGTGGAAGGCTATATGGGTATGTCAAGACAAAGATTTGACATTTCATTAGTTTGGAGAGAATCTTTCAAGATTCAGCACTCAATTTTTCATTAGAAAGTTACTTCATTAAAAGCATTCATTGCCATATCTCCCATACTAGGTGAAAGAATAGTTAAAATAGGAACTTTCTGCACTTGGCATGTCAAATTATCATTGAAATGTTTTTATAGTCATTCCATACTGTAATGTGAATTACAGTCATTACCTTATGAGACAAGGAATCAAATATTCCCCAGAAAAGTTTTTCAGTTAAATGCAATTCTTCTTCTGCTGCAATTCCATAGCTTCCCATGCCTGAAGGCAGACAATAATATTTCCAGCACTGCTCATAGTGATTTGTCAGAAGCTAGATTTTCAAGAAAATAAAAATGCACATAAAACATTTGTATTTAACAAAATAACATACTGGTTAGTGAAGTCTGAATTGCCAGTATCTGTTTAAACAGTTACATGGCTACTATTATTTATTTCTGTCTCTTCATTTCTAATGGCTCATAAAAATGGTCTTTTTCTTCTTTTTGTTTTTGGGAGAGCAGTAGAGCCCATGCTGTGAAAGTATAAAGCCTGTATTATCCCCAACTGCTGCTGTGAGATTCTCAGTGATGACAGTGAGTAGCAAAATTACAAAATTTCAGGCTTGTCACCATCTGAGTACAGATTAGCTCACAGGATAAAAATAGAGGCCATGAAATGGGTATAAAACAGGACACGATAGATTCTGGTAAAAAGTTTTACAAATTCCAATTGATTTTACTTCTGTCATGTGTAGTTGATGGCTTCAGTATTATTCAAAACATGGCAAAAGACACCTGCAGTACACCCTTTTAGCCATGCCTGCTGATCTGTGGAAAAATCTATGGAAAGAACTATTGTACAGACAATCTGTAACATACCAGTTAACGAGCTAAAGTATACGATTATTGGTGCACTTTCCACATAATTTCAAATTTCTACTGATTTCTTCTTTAGAACTAAAAATTCCTATCCCATGGGAAATTCTAAAATTTCTTTTAGCATCAGACTAGAATCCTGACATTTTAATTTTTCCTGCAATTTTGTTTAGGAAGGGAAAATAATAATAAAAAAACCAAATCAAACACTGCCTCTTAGCCACACTTTTGCTCCAGAATTACTGATGCTCCAGAATATGCCTGTGAATCTGGCAGCTCTGCTTTAGAATACGACAGAATTTCAATTCTGTCATAAAAAGACCTGCAGACCTAAAATCGGGCCCTTTTATCCCAACAGGAACAGGAGGCAAACCTGACAGTAAAATTCTAAATAAAAGTTATTTATCATCTCACAATCGTAAATCTCTATTTACAGAACAAGAAGATGGATAAGACTTGAGTTAAAGATTGCTCAAAAATAAAATTCTGCTCCCTGTATCATATTCTCTGTAGACTTCACTCAAGATTTATTCCTGGACTATGCATCCTACCAAGAGTTATTATAGTTGATATAGCAGAAGAGGAAATATCAATATAACACTAATATTTAATTTGAAACTTTCAAATACATTTTTGCTGAAGCAGTGAAAAAGTCAACAGTTCGCTGAACAAAATTGCGTAATCAACTCATTATATACTGTTTGCACTAGGCAAGATTTCACAAAACCTTTAGTCATTATATTCAATTCAGAAAAACTTTATAAAATAATAACATTATTTTCAATTCAGAATTCATTTCACATTGCTTCACCCTGCCCAGTTCTTTTTTTAAAAACATGATGTGACAGGTTATTGTGAAGTAAGTTTTACACTGAATGCATGTATGGAAAGTAAAGTGTTTACCTTGAGAGGCATTTTACAGTATTCATTGAGTAGGGGCACATCAAAAACTAGCCTTCTCAACAGCTGTTGCAGCATAGAGGGACGTAAGTGGCTGTAATATAAAAAAATAGAAGTTCTTAGTAAAATTCATACCGTTCAGTGAAAATGAAATAAAAATTGAAATCAATTTGCATATCGGAATTCAAATCACTCATTAAAAGTATTTTGAAAAGCCAATGGTAGGTGCTTAAGGAATATCACTATGCCTCATCTACATGGAGAAGGATATAGAACAGAAAGATGTGCTACTTCTGGAGTCTTTTAAGTGAATAGACAACATGTATGATTGTGCCATATGACAGCAGAGGGAAGGGGTGCTGGACTTTTTTCAGAATACACAGAGGGGACAATCTAAGCAAGAGAAACAGAATATTATCCTAACAGAACGGTTTCTGGTATGACACTAAAAAGCAACAAAACACTTATAACTGATCTGGGAAATACATTATGATTATTCTCATAAGAATCTCAACTGGAAGACTGAATAAATTACCCAGCATTTCTTTTCTAGCTATTTAGTTTCAGTGATCTATAGACTCAAAATCAATGTAAAAATGCTTTCATATCTCCCCCTCGATCATCACTTTTTTAGGCTACTAAGTGGTCCACTAAGCTGTTCCAAAGGAGTGAAATTATTTCTTATGTTGATCCCTCTTGTTAGGATTTTCCAAATCTTTTCCATTTCTACTATACCCTCTTTTTGGCAGGGGTCCAGTGCTATGCACAAACTGAAAATGCACCCTGCATTACTAATTTCACAGTCCACTGAACAGACAAGTAGCACTACAGTTTATGACAAAGACTAAGAATCACGACTCAGTTGACAAATCCACATTTCAATTCCTGACATAACTTCAGTGCTCAGTTCAGTTTTAGGATTTGCAGAGTGGGGGGTAGTTTTTCTTCTTCTTTTTTTTTTTTTTTTTTTTAAAAAACTATGGCCAAGGTTCTTCAAACCACAATCAGAAATACTCACACGTCAATCCCTTAAATCCCCAACACATGCCCACTGTCAGACTTGCCAGACCATTTTTGGTAATTACTGGGGTTTTGTTTTTACAAATGATCAGAATTTATCCTGTATCGCCATAAAGCTCATATCAACATGACAGCCTATATAATGCAGTACCCATAACGGAAAAATCAAATCTATCTTCTCTTAGGAAAAAAAAAAATCCTCTCAAACACTCTGGTCATTTATTTCATGCAACAATAAAATAATCTTAGTTCTACATTATACACAAAGGAAGAAATTATTAAAATACACATACTGCACAAAAGAAATCAATTTGTACACAGGTAACATACATACTGGCAAATAGCAAGCAGGCATTCTTCAATAGTGTCTCTTTGTGCTTTTGTAAGGGAACGTCCCTTGGATAACCTATATATTGTGTGAAGCATGGAGTCAACCAGAGAGGCGTGATGCTCTGTTCCAGAAAAGAGGGGAGCACATCTTTTGAGTAATGGAAACACAGCTGAGCAAATATATCTATTTAGTGCGAGAGCTGCCTCTGTTGTACTTAGAGAAACCTGTATGAAGTAGTAAATGATTGTTAGTATCATATGGAATAAAGGTTACTAAATATGAAGTCTATAAAACATAATAACGAAATACTCCTTAAGTGCCCTTAGCAACTGGGTGCTAACATGATATTCCCGGCATACACATGAGGACAAAAGCTATTTTTTTTGAACTTGAGAAAATCCAAGTCATCCACTTATCTTGCACCACTGCATTCTGAACCAATAGGAGCAAAAAAGAATATGCAGCTTCTTCCTTTAAACAGGTTAGCAAAAAACACAAAGCATTAAGTAGCACTTTTCATCTCACTTAATTTCTTCATACCTACACATATATGAATTTTCAGTGTAATTCTTGGAAGCACACATGAAATAAAAGTAATCATTAAGCCTATTACAGTATATCCAATGTACTTACTGTATAACGTAAGCCTGTATTAAAAGTTTTAAACTACATTACACTGTCGCTACATAAGGTGGTACTGAATGCTTATGATCAGACTTAAGCACTATAAATTAATAGTAACTGAATTATTACTTTTTGTGTTTATAGCAAGCCTATACTACCTTTTTTTTTTTTTTAACCTGTTTTGACTTGAAGTTCTGTTTCTTATACTTACAGAGCCACTATCTCCAGCCACTGCACCTAAACTCCATAGCAAAATACTTACTGTATCCAAAGAGGCAGAGGCTCTTAAATCTGGTAAAAATCCAACTTCCAGTAGGTGAAGGAGGAAGCTTTGGTCCTTAATACCATAGACACGGTCCAAGAAGAGTACCATGGGTGCTTTATGATCAGGACAGAAATTTGCAGACATGTCTGGCTCATTTACTGTACCATCTACACAAATATATAATGCAATTTTTAATAGTCGATAACTGATAAAACAAGAAACACCAAGACAATGAAAGACACTATAATTCCATTTAATGTGTAAAATCACATGTTCAATGAAAGCTATATCCTTGTTCAGTTTTCTTGTATGCTGAAAAAGAATACTAAGTTTTTATTATTTCAAAAACCCTATTATTTTGCAATTTATTAATCTTTCCCTCTTAAATGAAAGCTTAAGAATGAATGGTAAAGTATTCTACTTGTTTCATTACTATTACAGAGAATGTTTATATAGTAAAATTAAAAATAAATATTACTGCAAATATTAAAAATATATAGTAACTCTGAAGTCAAAGAAGGTTAAGAATTTTAATTTTTGTCTCATGTAAACTAGACTAGAAAGAACAAGGAATCCAAGGGGAAGACAACAATAACACAGAAGTTAACTGTGTATCAGATAAACCATCTCTGACTGTAAAGGGGAATAGACAATTCTTATGAAACAGAAAGGACAACAGAAGGAGGGGAAGGAGGATAAAGTTATTTTGCCCTAGAAGAAAATGACAGACCGGTAGTTTACAGCCCATGGAACATGGAGAAATTAATAGGAAACATGGAGAACATATGCCATAAAAACCTCATCCTCTGTTGAGTTTATGCTTTATAGAAAATTTCAGTTTGTATGGTTATCTTGGAAGTTATTTTGTGGAAATAAATCCACCCTGGATAACCGCTTTCACTGCTTCTAGGAAAGAATCAACAGTCGCATAACAAGCAAGAACACCATCATCAATATACCTCTGCACTCTGAACTCCAATTTTAAATTATTTTTGGGTTCCAGAATGAAGAGGGAGAAAACTCAAGAGTCTTCACTGACTTCCCTTTAACAGGTAGTGTTAAGAAGGCTGTTAGTTCCACTGACAAAAGCTCAGTTTCAACCTCAGCGACAGGTAGGGATCCAGGTACAGATAGGGAGCTATGCAGTTTGATGCAGGGAGAGCAGCAGGTCCATGCCGTTCAGGTTCAGGTTTTCTATGAGTACATGCAGTACACAGTGTTTGGGTCTTCAGAGGTGAGAGGTGAGAATGGATTAATCAGAGTAGTAAGAGAAACAGATAGGTCCTACAGCAACACAGCAGCATAGCCTCGATTCCACAGTGGCAACCCTTGAGGCACTGAGGAGGACGTAAGTCTTGGGGAAGGAGTATCTACCTGGGAAGGAAGGATCTAATCTCTTAAGAGAAGAGCCACTCCTCCACCCTATGTCAGTATGTCCCATTGCACATAGGATTCTCCTGTGGTAGACAGGGTCTCCAAGGATATAAAGAAGCAGGCAGTGGAAGTGGGAGATTGCTGTATTAGGCACTAAGCTGGGTGGCTTCATGATGTGTAAGAGGATTCCATGATAACTTGTCTATACCTTATGGGAGGACCTTGTGGGAGGCAGGCAGAGATCTCGAGTCTCAAAGAATGGGTGAGATAATGGTGTAAAGAAGAGGGATTTAGTTAGATTTATTATAAAAGGGGGGAATTCTTTTGGGACAAGATGAGCAAGTACAGAAATAGCCTGCACCTTGATAAAAAAGAAATCAGGCTTCTAAGATTGAACATTAGAGGTCAGGGTGGAACATTATACCTAGAAATTGAGGAAGACAATAGGTGTAGCAGAGCACCTTCTTCAGATTGGGACAATCCCAAAGCGAATATGTGTGGTTTTCACTTTCTCTGAAAAGGCCAGGGAAGAAATAAACAGCACAGTTCCAAGAAACAGGAAAGGCAATTAAAATGCAATGTGCATGTGCAACATTTTAATCAAGCAAGGACAAACAGGACTCTATACTGAGTCATCAGTGACCCGGAGAAGGAAGCAAAGGAGCCTAAAAGTCTGTATACAACACTAAATTCTTCTATATGGTTAAATCATTAACAAAACTGAGTGGGCAAAGTAGAGACAGCTGCACTTCAACGCAAACTCTAAGCTAATGCATCTGCAGAAAAATAAGACATGCCTACGTGATGCTGAGCTTGGAACTGACATTACAAAGAGATCCTGAGGTCATCACTGAAATTCTGTGAAACCATCAGCTCAATGTGTAGCAGCAACCAAATAAGTCAACAAGATATTGGGCACCATCAGAAAGGGGTATTCAGAATATGAGAGACGGCATCATTTTGCTGCTATATAAAATAGAAAATTAATACATAAACCAAACTATTGTGTGCCCACATTATCAGTACAACCTGCTCACGTCTTGTGTACATCCCACAGCTGTTTTCCATATCTCAGGACTGCAGAATAGAGATAGTGAAGGTACACAGAAGGGCAACTAAAATGATTCAGGCAATGGAGCAGTTATCTTATGATGAGAGACTAAGAAAAGTTGAGATTTTTCAATTTGGCAAAATGAGGACTGAGAAAGGATATAAATGAGATTTAGAAAATGATTAATGTAGCAGACAAGGTGAATGAAGAACTGCTATACTCCAAATCCCAAAATACTACAACTCAAGGGTGTTAATTAAAAATAGTAGAGTATAAGTTTAAAAAAAAAAAAGACATGCTTCTTTATGTAGCAAATAATGAAGTTCTGGAACTGATTGCCACAGGAGTTTGTGGGTACAGACATTATTCCAAAGGGATTAGATATATTCTTGGACACCAGGTCCAGAAACAGGTATTAATGGGCAGGGAGGTACACACTAATCTTTCTTAACAAATGACTGGATGATGTGGAAGTACAAAGGGACTGAGTCCAAGCTTACACATTCTACCTAAAAAGATAGCATCTCTACAGCCACTGCTGGAGACAAAGTACTGGGATGGATGGCCCATTAGTATGATCCTGTAAAGTATTTCTTATGTTCTTACATTCTCTGCTCCACAGGAGTAAGTATCTGTTCTACTGGAGCAGCTCTAATTGATACATATCTAATTAAAATCTGAAGAACAGTTCTCTGCTTGTACGCAACTCTAATAAAACTGAAGGCTTATGTGCCAGAAGATTTTTATAAAAAGATGAACTGGTCTAATAAAAGTATTGAAGTTACCTTTGTTAACTGTTGACAGCTTTAGTGGTATACTTATAATCCCAACCAAATCTTCAGTCGGCACTAGAGATCGAAGGATTGACCTGATTCGAATAGCTTCCCCTTTTCCACTTTGAATAAGCTGTTAGAAAAAGTTTATCAATTAAGAAATTTAGTACTGAGGGACGTAAGAAAAATTTCCTCAAAACACTGGTATTACTATGATTATTTTCAAACACTGGAAAAAAATGCATAGAAATTCAATTTACCACAGCACACTAATGGAATGGCTGATTTTCAGCTGATCCTACTTTTGAATCTGTCCTAATTTTGATATCATATAAATAATTTCACAATATTATAAATTCCCAATAATAAAAAAAAACCCCACATGGGTAAGATTCCTAAACCAATCAGATAAAGTGATAAAACTGAAAATTTCTGAAAGACTCATGCTGCTTACAGAACCTACAGTGTCAAGTTTTGAGCTTGCCTCTCTATACTGTGAACAGATGCAAACCTGTCTGATGTATCTACACATTTTTCTATTATTTCTATGCAGTACAAATTTCAAAAGGCATTAACAACAATGAGGTGACCAATTCATTTCAACTTCTAGCAGAAATTAGGTATTCACAACCTGTGTCTCTGAAAATCTCTTCCAGTAATTTTCTTAACATGAAACTATCATCTCTGGCAACAGACAGCTACATACAGCTTTACAGCTAATAAAGTTAATAGCTTGGTAAAGTAAGTAGGGAGGCTACAAGCCAAATTTCTTGCTTCTTGTTGTATTAAGATACGTATTGCATTTTCAGCTGGATTTATGCTACTAAAGAATTTCAAATACTGACAAGCAAAAGTCAGTCTAACTAAAACAAGTCTTGCATGTGATTGTTACAGCCAAGACAGTTATTTTACATATTTTTCCATGTATTCATGTGGTGTAGATACCATATTTCATCAGTGCACACAAAAGCAGCTCTGTATCACATTCTTATGAAAATGATTTTTATGGCATTCTAGAGAAGAGTAAAGGGCCAGTTTCAGAAATTTCATTAGCAGTATAAATGTGCAACACTAGTAATTCATCTTTGCTTTGATTCCATAGTCATATAAAAATTCTCAAGATTTTAGATAAATAAAAAAGCATAAGGAATCAAAGACCATGATTCTTTATAAACAGCTTGCAGGGGACACATCTGTCTAGATACAGCAAGAAATGCAATAAAGTCCACCTTCTGGAGGGAAGAAGCCTTTGAATAGAGAACAGTTTAGTTAGACATGTACAGTTCTGTTTACAAATCTCCTACATTTTCTGAGCAAGTGACAAAATGAACTTACATGCATTTCTGGTGCACAGCGTCCAAGTAAATCGATGAGAGCTGAGTAAAATGACATGATTGCATTGCCCATGTGCACAATTTCCTCCTCCTCATCATCATCACTAAAAGGTAAACAATACCAGTGAGCGTTTTTGCTAATGTAAGTTTATTGCTCCTCTCTGGAGCTGGATCCATGATCCAGAGACTATTAATCAGATATACTAATTTCCTCTGGCTCCAGATTACACGGTTTTTATCCCTAGAGTAAGCATGCAATTGAACAGCAATAACTGACTTCACGTGAGCCTTCTATCTTCCTCTTTCACTTTACCTTAGCTTCATTCCACAAGCCTTCTCCTTTGATTTGTCCTTCAGGCTTCTTCTCTTCTGTAACTCTTATTCCACTTTTATCTAGCTCATGCTTTATGAATTCCACATGACAACTGCTTCTGGGTGCGAATCTCTAATGCTCTATGTTTGTATAATGCCTTACACAACAGGACCTATTATCCACATATTGCAAGCATGATTAAACCAGCTATTAAATCATCATTTGCCAAACAAGCATTCACATTTACTTACCCTTCTCTTTTATATGCCTGGGAGGGAAGGTCACGAGTAGGATTCTCTGAGATCCTGATAGCTTCCTGCATAGCTGCCAACAAACCATTTCCTCCTTCTCCCCTAAGGTCTGGTCCAAAGCACTCTGGCCGTCGAATAAGGAGCTTGACAACAACACTTGCATTTTCCTCAACACTTTCACCTGAGGACCAAAAAGCACTATACATACTTTCTCCTGAAAGGTATCCTTAAGTCAGAAGACAACCGTATTTTCCCCTAAATTTTACAAAATATAAACCAAATCCTCATCCTTATTTTTGAAAACAAAAATGAATCAAGTTGGCAACATTGGATGTGCTTTATCAAAAATATACTGAGGTTTGAAAGTGACAGTCCAGACTTGCCTTGCAAAAGTTTTACTACAATCTACAAAAGTTCACATTAGAAGGTTAATTTGCTTTTTATGGCAAAGACTACTCTCTCTGGTATAAAGGCTAGTAGTCCCATGAGGCAAGAAGTCTGCTATTGGGGAGGGCGGGAAGGAAGTTTTGACTCCAGCCAACCCCCCCAGCCTCTTGTTCTCTCCCCTCTCCTGCAGGACAGGAAGGTGTGATGATTCATGGATCGAGGAAATGACTGTCTAGTAGAGAAATCAAAAGCTATGCAGTGCAAGGAAAGCAAAAAGATAAATTCATTCACTGCTTCCCAGGCAGATGTTTAGCCAGTTCCTAGAAAGCAGGGCTTCAGCACACATAATGGTTGTTTGGGAAGAGAAGCACCATAACCACGAACGCCCCCCTCCTCCTCCTCCTTTCCCTGAGCTTTTATTGCTGAGCACAACCTTATGGTATGGAATATCCCTTTGGTCAGTCTGGGTCAGCTGTCCCAGCTGTGTCCCCTCGCAACCTGAACCCACCGTGAACCTACTCACTGGGGCCAGGGAAGGAGGGGAAGGGGCAGAGTGGGGAAAAAAAACCAAGAAAGCCTTCATGCTGCATAAGCACTGCTCAGCAATAGCCAAAACATTGGTGTGTTATCAACACTGTTTTAGCCATAAATGAAAAGCACAGGACTATACAGGTTGCTATGAAGAAAGTTAACTCCATCCCAGCCAGACCTAGTACAGGGCGTGAGAGTTATTTGATTTTTAATGGGCCAACTGAAGCAAGGAATGTTGCTTAACATTATGTCCTTAATACTTCATCAGTGGAAAACTCGTCTCAGAGTTTAATCCTCTCAATATGACTAAAGAATAACAAATCATATTTTAGGTTAAATATACCTAGAGTAAAATTTCCTGATTCTTTCTACTGCATGTTTAAATATTCGTTAAATCTTCTGCTTGCTATTTAAAGCCTGAAATTGAATACTTCAACTTTTCTATATACAAAAATCACATTAAAATAAGTTTTAAAGGTCATGGCTTGCCTGAAACAACCCCATTTATAACAGCTTTGTGTGGAAAAATGTACGTATATTTGAAAAGGGAAAAGAGTGCCTTTAACTATTGCATGAATTCAGTACAGGCACACAGGTTGTGATCTAGATGCTTGCTGAATAAAAGTAATTAGGAAAAGGAACCTTCATAAAAATGAACTCTTTGTATGTAACTAACTGCTTCGTGGACTGCAGTTAGTGGCATGTGGAAGCATGACAGGAATAATAATTGGGTCAAAAGCTCAGCTTATGGTTAAATGCAACTGTTTAGAAGTTCACAGTGGCTACCTTATAAGAATACTGATAATCTGTAAGAAGGTATGAAATTAATGGGACATGTAGGAAGAAAACAAATTACAGGAAAAGAAACAGTTCACAGTCACTGAACTTTTGATGTCAGTAGCTTCGATCATCAGTATCTATATTTTACATGCAAGCTATAATACTAAACTAGTACAGAAATGCAAGCAGCAAGTTTATGTTAAACTGAACGTTGCAGCTTTAGCAGCCATCAAAAAAGTAGGATTAGAAACTGTGGTTTAGCTGAGAGCAGCAGTGGTGCTACCAGGAAGTCAGAGTCAACAGAAGGCAATGGTAGGTGAGATAACTGGGACTGACTGGCTCTAGAAGGAGCAGCTAAACACTTTAAACACATCAGTCTTGTACTTTTCCCAATTATGATCTTGATATGGAACATAGGACAAGAGGAAACGGCCTCAAGTTGCGCCAGGGGAGGTTTAGATTGGATATTAAGAAAAAATTCTTCACTGAAAGGGTTGTCAAGCATTGGAACAGGGAAGTGGTTGAGTAAAATCCCTGGAGGTAATTAAAAGACGTGCAGATGTGGTGCTTAGGGACATGGTTTAGTGCTGGACTTGGCAGGGTTAGATTTATGGTTGGACTTGATGATCTTAAGGGTCTTCTCCAACCTAAATGACTCTATGATTCTATACCCTAACTACTGACTTTGCACAGATTCTGTCTTTTTGTTTTTTTCTTTCTTTCTCCTTTTCATTCACCTTATTTTCATACTGCAGGGAAAAAGGAGGATTTTAAAACTTAAAGTCAACAATTTTAGTTTCATTTGGTTAAAACCTTCTAAGTGAAGATTTTTAAAATAATGAATTAAGTAAAATCTATTCTCAAAAAAATTCACTACATACCTCTCTATAGATAGACAAACGATCATCAAAACATGCACAACATGCAGCTAGAGTTATCAGATGCTCCTGAATCTTTGCACGTTTCATGCATTTTTTGAGGAGGCAAATACAAAACCCCCTTAAAAACTGTAAGGGGCTGTTTGAATCCATATTGCAGAATCAAACAGCAAATACAAATAAAATTATAAAATGTAATTAATTTTTAGCTTAATAAAAGCACTACCAATGTTGTTTTGAGTGGCTCATTTCCAACACAGTTTAGATAAAAATCTTCATTCAGGCCGTTTTCGACACACCAGTGATAGCTTTGTGAGGAGTGCAATTTAGAGTAAAAGGAAGCACATATCAGCAAATACCCCTTGCAGGTAGTTTTAGTTTAGAATGTGCAAGAAAGAAACTTACTTTAAGCACAGAGATCAAATTAATCTTTAATATTCCTCTACTGAAGTCAATAAAAGTTTATCAAGAATTAATTAGTCTACATTTTCAATTTACAATTTCTTGTACACTGCATTTGCCACTAGAATCTTATAGAGACATATATATCTTTTCCATATCCCTTCTGATGGGATACCAAACTTCTGGAAATAGCTTTAGTATCTTGCAGCCTGCTCTAATTTACCTCACAGGCCAAGTTAATGAAGAATTTTGATTGAAGAAAGAAGTTTTGCTTATTCCAAGGATTCATTGGCCAGAACTGAAATTAATTCATGTGTTTACAAGTGTGTGTTTGTTGCTTTTATCTCAACAACCCAAATATTTTACTAATTTATATTTATTGTCTCAAGCAGAGGACACAGAGAAATTAGTAATCTGATTTGCAAAAGTGCTGTCTCCAAAGCTGTCATAATGAGGTTCAAAACCCCAACCATAACTGTTTTTCAGAAAAAAAGCCGCCGAAACACTTGAAACTAAAACTTAATTTTACTGACTAGCAGTCCATCCAGCAAAGTTTACTCTTCATACTAAAGAAATATCACAAGTAAGATCAAAGTTATCTCCATGTAATTATACAGAGTACTGTTAACATTTATTTATAAAATCAACAATGAAAAACACACACTTTATTAACTCAGTGACTACTTGTTCTACATTTCTTATAGCAGTTTGTCAAGTTAGTTTAGCAGCTCGCTCAATAGCTACAGGCTTATCAACTAATGAACATACTTCAGGTATGTTTACTGAACTGAACAGTAAATACGTTTATTGTTTCTGTTGCAGGTATTATTTGCTAATTTCAGACCAATAATATCTGAATAGAATAGTCAAAATCTAAAAATTAGACTGTTTAAAATTATTTCTCTTCTGGCTGTCTCTAGCTGTCCTTTAAAACGCTCTCCATTTGGCAGACCAGATAGGTGGTGAACAGACAGATCTTTTGATCTCATCTAATCTCTAATCTAAATTACTAGTTTGATGAAAAAAATCCACATGAACTGGAGGATGCTTTTTGTTTAGTGGCATGGAGATAATCTAAATTTGTTTTTAGCATATTTGTTTCATAAATTTCAAAAGGAAATTGTCCACAGAAGCAAGTACAAGATAGTTATCAAAGGAGAAGGTTTTTTCTTTTTCTAAGACATCAGATTTAAGGTACAGTCAGGGTGCTTTACAAACACTGATCCCTCAGTACTATGTAAACATGTGACCTCTTGGAAATTTGCTTTTTGTAATGCAAAATGGCTTAATTACAAACATCTAAATCTCCCAGTGGTATAGTGGCCAAGAAAGATCTGAAATCAGTGCTCACTGATTACGCTTATAACCAGCATATGTGGTGTATGTAAATACCACAGTTCACTTACTGAAAGAATTCCTAACATCATTTGCTACCTTAACAGGTTACTCTATTAAATTATGCAAGTTGCAAAAAGAGTAAGGAAAAAACGCTACTAACTATGAAGATTCAAAAAATTACAATAAGCAGCATAAACTGATAATCTTGTATTTGTAATAAGAACATTACATAAGTATGCATTAACCTCTCTTCATCCATTAACACATTTTTATGGTTAGAAAAGTAATTTTAAGGAAACCTCTTGATGGAATTTGGATGGCAAGAAATTACACTTACTATTAACAAAAACTGCAAATCTTAAGAATGACAGGTAACGTTCACCCTCTATTGGATTCCATCCAATGTCTGGATATCCTTTAGCCAGCAATACTGGACAACTCTGCAGGCCACAACCTGCCAGGTAGGTAACAACCTACAATACAGAAGCAATCATTTCATGTGTTTAGAAATAAATTTCTAAAAATAAGTATGAAACAAAATGAACATAGTAATTTTTTTTAAATAACAAGGTTTTTATATACTAGGTGTTTCACCTGAGAAACTACCAACACAGCTCAATATTGCATCAGTCTTAGTTTCTAGTTCTTGCTTTTGATGATGAAAAAAGTCAAGCACTCTATTTCTGGAGTTAGCTAATTACATGATGACACAATAATACAACAACATGAACAAACGTGGAATGTGAAAAGTAGAATAAAATATTGAGGAAATCAGATCTTTTTTTACAGTACATAAACAACAGTTAAAATACTATTTTAACCATTTTAATCACATCAATAATCATGTATAGCTAATTTGTTACAATAGCAAAATAAATATTGCATCAAAAGTTTATTTACTGTAATTCCAATTTTAATAGATACGCAAACAATTACATTTTTCAGAAGACTGATTAATAACAGTGAACAGTTTTAAGAGTCTGAAACCAGAAAGATTAAAATTTTTGGTAATATGTAAATTTCTAACACAGCATTTCTTATCAAGATGAATGTCTTTAACTAAGAGAAATCTTAGAGAAATGATGACAAATTTCATTAATTATAGTAAACTGAATTTCTGAAACATACAGAATGATTTCTCAACCATTTAAAAGGAAATTTGCAGATAACTGCACAAACGTGATTTTTGTTTTTATTTAAAATACACAAAGGACAACATATGAACATGATTATAGTGCTTAAATATATTTTGAAATAGGTAATGCACATCAAGAACCTTTCATGAACCTGTAAAAAGAGATACAAATTATCATTTCTTACAATGAAAGGCAGCCAAAAACAGGTGGCAAAAGGGAGATAGGTTTTTCTATTTGGAAAAGGGAGATATGTTATCCTGCTTAAGTGCCCTATAGCAATTCCACCATCCATGAGATCGTATTTACTTATTATCTAATGCCCTGAGAGAGAAACTAGTTATGAATTCAGGAAGAAGAATTATACTTCTGCTGATACAGTATACAAGTTGCCTCCAAAAGGCTGCAACAGATGAAAAACGGGCTGATGTGAAAAATTTGCTTATTACAGTATGCAGCAAGGAAGTTACTCAGTGCACTCGCTGGAAAAAGTATGCAATTCCTAACAGGACTCGATAGTTTTCTAGTATCCATTCAGAAGATATGAGTGAATACACACTTGCGGGAGTCTAGAGATGCAGCTCATATAGAATGTGAAAAAATTGAAAGAATAAATCTCTTCTCCTATCTCTTTTCAGATTTTATAATGCTACCATCAAAATCCATAATTTTAATCTATTCAGTTTACTACAGTATGTCATCAGGTCATGGGATACTTTTCTTGTGCAATCCTCTACCTTTCACACATTCACCCATTTGCAGTAAAAAGAGATCAAATTTGCAATGGCATAAGTTCAAAAGTTAAGTTGTCTGTGTAATTTATTTGCTTTGAACACAGGCTTTATGGTGCAAACTTTAGTCACACAGAAACGCTGTATCACTCTGTGAGTAGGGTATGTATGCCACATTCATCGAACTGATAGCTATACAGTATTTGTTTTTTCTTGTTATTCAGTATATAGATTTATTTACTGAATAATATCCACCTACTGAACTAGATAAAGTTATTGACTCACCAAAGTTAATATATTACAGCCAATACATTACCATTCTTACAGGTAAGATGACTAATGAATTTGGGAAGCCCAGTCTAAGACACATACAACCTGATTTTTCAGCATAAAATACTGTGTATCTTGCAGGTGATATCTGTTACTGTTTGACCATTCAGCACTTGTATGGTGCCAAGTATTCCAAGGTAAGCAATCAGTAAATGAGGAACATGCAATTAATGGTCAACAGTGAAATTCAGTTTAAGTGACTTGCCCTACAGTACTTTCTATGAAAATATTAGACAGTCACTGGTGGCGTTCCAGTATCACAAGGGTTGATACTGGGGCAAATACTGTTTAATATCTTTATTAATGACAGGACAGAGTGCACTCTCAGCAATTTTGCAAAATCGATAATTGTTCTCAATGCTATCTTTATCTAATTAGCATATTCCCGTGCACTCTCACACTCTTCCCATTCATATTCTTGTCTCTGTCTTCTCCTAGCTATCCCCATCATATGTCCATTTATTTCCATTTCCCAACTTTTCCTCTCCCACAGCATATGCTGATCCCAAACACCCCCACAACTGGTTCTACTCTCATCATAGGATTCTCCCATACTGCACAGAGGTTTTCCCTGTGCTAAGCTATCATTTAGGTGCTTACCTGTTCTGCTCCATTTATATTAAACCCTGCCTTCTGTTTTCTGTTCCCCAATGCTGTGCTAGCACATATCACTTCCTTTCCCTGCTTTCCTCCTCTTCTGACTGTGCACCTATCTTCCATCTCTTAATCTGTTTTCCTTCCTGGATATACAAAGAACTTTCATGCTATTTTTTCTATCCCACCATTTCTAGTTCATCCTGCCTCTTCTCAACATTTCCCTTTATTCCTAATCATTACCAATGACCCAAGTCCTGAATTCAGTTTCCTACTGCAACTACCCTTAAAATCCAGTTCCAACTTTCCTTCTTCAAATACCCGCCCTTCCATTCTTTTAGCTCTTACCTCCATCCCCATCAATCTCTATGATTTATTTAAGCCAAAAGACCCGCTTCCTTTCTTCACATTCTCCTCTTAATTTTCAAATTTGCTCCTCTCCAAACAATATTTCTTGATATGCCTTTCTCCTGCTTCACACCTTTTTTCTTGTCATCCTTTCTACCTGATAACAATAGTGAAAGGATGCAGAAGATAGAAATAAATCTTTTTTGCTGTGATTCCCACTAAGCATAAAGCAAAATCAGAGAAAATACTGCTCAGACAATCTTACCTTGAGACAGCACATACCTAGAGCAAGTATTTCTGAGGAGACCATATCAAAAAATTACTATTCTAGCCCAAGTACACTATTTAATACATAGGTAAATAGGTCAGAGTGATCACTTACCTTATCGAGATCTGGCTCCTCCAAT
Organism: Fulmarus glacialis; assembly: GCF_000690835.1. Taxonomy (NCBI): domain Eukaryota; kingdom Metazoa; phylum Chordata; class Aves; order Procellariiformes; family Procellariidae; genus Fulmarus; species Fulmarus glacialis. Next base: position 37,730 of record NW_009187302.1, read on the forward strand.
GCTAGTGCAAGCTCATTGTTGTCCATTACAGAGGCTGCTGCAACATCTAGTGGTGTTGAACCTCTCATTGAAGGAAATGCTGCAGAAGAAAGTTAATATACAATAATTAAATTCAGTTTGCAGTAATCATAGTCATGCAGCAGAGGGCAGCAATCACACTGGAATCTAGAACATAAATATATTAATAGTATGTTGTATGGCTGTTCTTCAATCAAGAACATGGTTAACTGTTTTGAATAATGTTAAAATAAATGCTGACTTTTTTTTTTACTTGACATCCATATCTATAAACATACTCAACCACACTGGTTTTAAATGCAGATGAAGAAATCAGTATTAACAACATCACAGGAAATATTATACTATTTCTTTAGCAGAGCAACGTGTTAACTATGTAATTCTGCACAACGCTATCAATTCAAGATTTTAAAATACGCCTACATTCAGCTAAAAGAGACATTTTCAAGCTTCAGTGTTACCTGTTTTCTTTCTTTTAGTCTTATGCCATTTTCTGTGTTTAATATGGGCAAATGCAGGCATCAAAATGGTCACCGTAAACAGTTAAAGCACTGTGAAATCACACGCTATCTTGCCTTGCTATACCTTATTAATATAGCCATCTATCTAGCCAAGACAATTTTCTTTGTGTTACAAAATCTAACACACACACATTAAAAAACATACATTCAGTGTTCCAAAGGAAAAATACGGAATTCACATCAGTGGCCTAAACTTTAGAGGGAAGGGAAATGAAACCAGATGAAACAGGCAAGCACCATAAAGGGTTAATTTAATCTTAGATTTCCAATCACAACTATTTTGAATGGAAAAAATGTCAAACTGCATGGATTTAAACCTAGATTTTTCATGGTATTTAAAAACACAGATTTAGACTACTCTGTTTCTAATACAAATCATAGACACATAAGGATGAAAGGAAAACGGAAAAAAAAAAAGAGTTAGAGGTGAAACCACAAAGTGGTTTAAGCTTCAGAGAGGCTTCATCACATGCTTCAACTTGCTATACAAATTAGATACTAGTCTTGTGATATCACAGTTCCTCCTAGTCTTGCTTTTAGCTGTGACAGCTACGTGACGTACCCAGTCCAACGCTGCTGTTTTCCAGTAAGTAACTAAGATGCTCAAACATGGCCTTCTGGTTTTGACGACTAATTCGACAGAAGTAGCACAGGAATCGACAACAGCTTGCCACCATCTTAGGAAAAACGATCTGCTGAAGAAGAAAGTTGACAAAGCAGTGAAATATGTTAATTACCAATCTGTTCCAATTCTTCTTCCTGCACTCCTAACAAGGAAAGTATAGTGAAGTTACCAAGGTGATAAGCAGCTGACAGTTGCTTTGCTTCTAACTTAAGAAAGGACCCATGTTTCCTTTTAACTTTTGTATTCATTAGGCCATTAGGTTTAAAATGTTGAAAAATCAGTTTGCAGAGGACTACTGGGGACGTATTAGGGAAAAAACGGAGAAATAATTCTCATCAAAGCAATGTGCAGACTAGCAAATGCAGTTATACAAAAACTCTATCTTAAGAGTATTAAAATAACAAGCTCAACCCCCAATAATAGGTCATAGCAGAATAAAGAACATTCAAGAACCTTAGTCTACCCTCTCATATTACAGTAAGAATATACAGTCTTCATATAAAACATTTCTACAAGACTCCTAAGTTGTTCAATGCATAGGCCTGATAAGATAAAACAAAACATTAAATTGTATTAACTATCCAATGCTTTTAAAACCAAAAAAACCCAAAAAACCCCCAACACTTTACTTGCTGCATGTTATGTGCAAGGATTTCTCCTCTGAAAATAATTTCATCTGTAGCACTCATGAAAGAATGTTTCAGAAGTTGCAATTAGTCATAACATTGTCTGAGATTAACAAGTTATGCCATTCTCACATTTTACTGAAAGGAGCTGAAAGAACAAGATTCAAAATCATGGGACAGATTTTCAATGCTTTTAAAAAGGTTTTTCTATCTGATTTATTACATTTACCATTCTATAGCAGTTTTAAAACAGTGTCAAGTTCAGCTGCAGATCTATGTCCTAAGGATACTCACAAAATTAATGAGAAAATTAATTACCATCAAGGAGAATTCTTTTTAAATAATCTGACTAGCACCCTTTAGCCACAAGCAGGAATATATACTATATATATATATTCTGTAATATCCAGGGTGATATCCGAGCATTTTAATCCCAGTATCATGGGGTTTTTTTCTTCCTATGACATCCTGCCTCCTTCACTTCATACCTTTCAACTATAAATAATATTGCTTATACTTTATTATAACAAAGTCTAATAAATGTTGCTTTCTTTACAAGCCAACTCTAACTCATTCTGAGAAGTGCAACTTTTTCACTTAATGAGACAACAAAAAGTGATTATGTAATTAAAAGCTATATGATATGTATTATCTTTTCAAGACATTAGGTGTACTTCCTAACTTCCAGAGGCTTGATTAACTGTAGTTTTACTTCGGCACAGTTTTTTTGCTAATATATGCGGCTCATTCGTCTATTTCAATCATGAAGGAACTGTTATGTACAAGCAGCATTATATATGATTTCTGCTCTTAAACGTAGGGTAGATGAAAATGAATGAAAAACATTCATTCATTCATGAAAACACTCAACAAAGCTTCCACCCCACAAAATTTACAGGGATTTTAACAGAATGGGTTACGTAACTTTGTTTTGAAAATTACAGTAACAATAATACTGTTAAAAATTGACATTTTAAAAATTCCTTATTATTGACAGGAATACGTATGAATATGGAATTCTAAAACTTTCAATCAGTAAGAAATAATTTTGAAGTAAAACGATTCAATTCTGACAGCCAAAAAGGGTGTTGCTTGGGATTCTCTGAAAACGAATAACCAACACCAGAAACCAACATGACATTAAGATTCCAAAATTATAAGGTCTAAAGACACAGTCTTCAAAATAACTATTTTAGGCATTAAGGTACTCACTACAACCTAACTGTGATGGAAATGCTGAAAGCTTGCCCAGTATTTTCTGGGATATACATTTCGCCAATGATGTACCTTTCCAGGGTTTTGTTAGCCAGTACTAGCAAAATACTTCTAAGGTACTGAGATACCTTCAGCCACACCATATTCTACAGATCTCCTCATCTGTTTCTGACTCCTTTATTAATAGCACAGCTGGAAAAAGCCTGGCATAAATTTTTTTCAGTTTGAACTGACAAGTTTTTACCTTCTCACTGTTCCTTCAGAGAAGTGTGAGCTATAACACTCTCACTACATGTCTCAACACAGCCTCATGATAAAACCACTTAATCCAAGAAGCTGGAGATCTAGCTTAAACCATCTGCTGCCACAACCTAGGAAAACACCCAATCCCTAAACCAGAGACTACATTGCATAGTTGCTCATTCCATCGCTTGAAGATATAACACCGAACAGAAAGAAATGTCAATGAAGCTGGAAAGAGAAAACAAAAGGGAACATACTAAAAATCTAGCCTTGAGGAACTTGCTTGAGAGCAGGAAAAGCAGTGTTCTAGAGCCTGATGCCACCACTATACTTGAACTGTATATAAGCGACTCACTGGACAAACCCACAGAGAATTTCAAATGAGTACATAAAACCATAGCTGACCAAGGCATGCTCACTGTTTCTGGCCCTACTCCTTTTTATTCAGAAGAATACCTTACCTGGCAGAGTGGAAGATCCACAGCATGCACAAACATGTACCTTTTCCAGATTATGGCCTAGTGGTTCTAGCTAGGGTCAACAACTTTTCAAGTGAGACTTCTCTGCCAGATTAGAAGTTAAGCATGCCAGCAGAAGATCAACAGACAGTAGATGACAATCATTTTAAAAGCAGTACTTCCTCTCTCTGCAAGATTGCAGTTCCTATGAAGGAAACTTCAGGCTTGGAACTCAGAAGCAATGCTTCTCTGCCTGTACATTTCCCTGCCCGATGGTTCGTTCTGTGCAATGTCCCCACTGCAATATCTAAAATCTGTGCTAATGGTGTGCAAAACTCTTTGTTAATAAGCCTTGCTGTGTTATTTCATAACATGACTGTAGTCCTGTGACTCCATAAGAAAGTATGCATTCTGAATCATGAGTATCTGGAAGTTTCCACACTTAAGGAGAAAATGAGGCACCGGAGTCTGGAATAGATCAAAGTCCAAACACACCCTATTTCTTGTCCATACTTCTTCACAAGATTTCTACTCCTATGCCAGTTCCAGTTCAGTAGGTAAGGTTTTGGATTCCTTCTGAGGTACCTAACTCTCCCCATGTATTTCATAAAGACAGACATAAAATAGGACATTTTGGGTTGCCAGACACATTAAATGCTGCAACATCAGGTTACCAAGTAATTTTCTAGGTCTGTATTCCCTTTAAAAGATATCATGGTAATTTCTGTAAAGTATTTTTGTAGATCTGTGTTACTAAAATTTTCTATGAAAACATTTTTAATAGAATTAGGAGGCACTGTGGGGTTGTTGTTGTTGTTTTGGGGTTTTTTTTTTGGTCACCTTTGACTATATGTACATGTTGTAGCAAAAACAGAGGGTTGTGACACCTATAAATTAGCAAAGTATTGATCACCTTATAATTAATTCTAGCTTGCCTTGAACTCAAATGTGAGCATATTAAAACACAATAACTAAAACCAGTACATGAATACTTTGTAACACTGTGATTGCCAGACACAACGTATAAGTATTTTACAGAAGTACATGAGCTATGTGACCAAAGAGGCAAAGAAAGAGAGGTGTAGCTGCACATAGAAGGCATTCAAGTAATGAAAAACTGTCAGACAGAGACAAGATAAGCACAAGGCAGTAAAATGGGCTGAAAATCATTCCAAATACATAAGAAGAATGAGCAGCCAGGCAAAAGAAAACAAGATAAGCAGTATTGGGATAAGAGGAGACCCCTCTTTTTGGGAGGTAGGCAATAGCATAAAAACATCAGGCATAAGCAAAGAGAAGAAAGAAGATAAGCCAGCTTCACTTCTGACTTTCTTCAGTAGCCTAAATGTCCAGTTAGGCTTCTCAAAATTTATGCCACTCTGCCTTTAAACTAACACATATATATTCAAGAATAAAGCTAAGAAATGGGAAAATAAAACACTGCAAGAAAATGCAAGTACTTGAATTTGAGCATTCAAAATTAAGTTGGTGTTAGTCTTTTATTATAGTTTAATGCTAATAATACTTTATCCAAGTTGAAGAGGTATATTTTCCTAGCAGAGCTACATCTCCCGTAAATTCAGCTAATGTATATATTTAATTTAAAATAAGAACAAAACCTTTTAAAGTCCTATTAAAAGACAAATGAAACACCTATAACCTCTCACTCACTTTTTAAAAATCAAGTCCTAGAATGCTGGGCTTCTCCCTCTAGTACTGTAAAAACTGTTCCATTTTTAACATTGATCAATATTTCAGTTTGGACAAGCAAAATGTATCTTACATGACGGAGATATATTTTCCTTTGGATACTTGTTCTGAAACATCCTAGTATACTTTTGGAAAGGTTCAAAATGCAAAACATGCAATAAAATTACAGTGAAATTACCTGAGATGTATCTCCTCCAAGCACATTCACCATCACATCCATAACAGTCTCATGCATTCCCAAGACTCTCATTAAGTTAGGATGTTGATAAAACACCTTGTTGTTCATTATATCCCTGAAGTGGAAGCAAAAGCAACAATGTGTTTTTAAGAAACACCATTTTAGTTTAAATCAATGATGCATTATTAGATTTCAGAAATATGTATTCACTGTAGTAACATAATTTTAAATTCTTAGATTTCAGCATGATACAAAAACACCTGACAACTAAATGCTTCACATTTCAATATGCTATCATTCCTCTAATTTTCATGAATTCTATATACTAAGAATCTAAACTTTTAAATTATTTCAAAATGGCATTTCTTCATCTTTAAATTGCTCTTACCATCTGTTCTGTTTAAAGAAAAAATATATTCTGTGATGATCTAAGTGGAAAAGAATATATTCTGTTATGTTTTAAGTAGAGAATGGGGATCAAGAAATCTAAATTTAATCTTGCCTCTGCAGTAACACCCCTTAATTTTCTCAGTTCACAAAGTAGAAGACAATAAATAGACTTAATATTCAAGGTTATCTGTTAAATGTGTTTCATCAATATTTCCAAAATTAAGACCATCTGTCAGAAGATGTAAAATGGCATACAGTCCCCTTAAATAGGAATATTTTAACATTTTCACTCTGCCCACCATCCTCTCAAGGTGTTCTAGAATTCGCTGTATTGGTTTCATAATCCAGAACACAATTCATGTGTTCCGACAGGGAATCCAGGGATTTCTAACATTTTAGGTCAACCTGTTAAAAACAAATGGCAAATAACAGACATGCCTGCTTTAAGAAATACAGAAAACTGGGAATGGAAGATGACTCATAATACAGCACCTCTGGGAAGCATGTAAAATACATGCCGATTTTAGACAAAACCTACCCTTTATCCCTCCTAGAATTCCCAGCAACTTTACAAACTCAGCATCAGGGACAAATTAGGTAATACTGTCACATAATAACTAATGACTTGTTACCAAGACATGCTCAATTCAACTGAAGAGATTAGTCTTTGCAATTTTTACAAAAACAATACAATTTTTACAGTGAAATAGTAATAATAATGGAAGTTCCTTACAACTGTTGTAAAGAAGAGAAATTGTTCAATGTTCTTGATGAAGGACAAATAAACAGTTCTCAGGCAATCGTACTATCATCTTCTCTCTTTTTAAATACACCATTTTAATTGAAGTAATTGATTTTCTGTGATTTTTTTTCCCCTTCCAACATTAAATGGCCTAATCTGGCAATTATTCACATAAGAGGAGTAACAGACATGCAGACATGCACTGTAATACCGCTGCCTAACAAAGGTAACTTCACAGCAAAGATGCAGAAAAAATATTCTTACATCAGCAGGCGTTACATAAAGGCAATTTCTTATAATTCTAATGTTATAAAGGATAAAATAAGCAGTCTTCCATGTTCAAATACTTTAAGTTGCCACTGATGATGACATAATAAATACTAACCAGTTTGAAATATTTCAGATAACAACACCACTTTGCTGGTTCTACCTAACTGCTTGCATAAACTTTCCAATTAAAAAGACATCAGCAAGTTTATTCACATGCATGAAATATACGTGAGTTTTAAGTTTGGGAAAGATGTAGTATTGATACCAATAAAGATTTAAGTTACCGGTTTTCTCCAGAGCTGCTAAAACATGTACTTTGACGAAGCTTTAAGCGTTAGGCTTAACTATAGTAAAAGGAGTCCATTTTCTTTAGATGAGAAAATACCTTAGTTCACAGAAACTTTGACACATTTGATACTGCTAGAGAGATCAATTGGAGCCATCTTGGAAATATCTGTGAAAATGAAAATTTCTGGTACATATCTGCATTTCAGTACAGCAGTAATTTTCATCCAGGATCTAAAATGAAAGGATTTACTAATATAACAAAAAGCTTTACATAAAAATAAAATTATGTTGATTCCATACCCTAATCCATTAATCATTAGCAATTCCTCCTCTTTTCCCATCCTGACACTGAGAAGTGAGCGAATCTGGCCCAGTGCTGCAAGCAGATTAATGGTATCCTTCACAGAGGCAGCACTAATAGTGTATGCTTTCCTCAGAGCTTGCAGAAGCTCACCAATGCTGTCATATTGCCTACGAAGGAGGGTGTACATAATCCGAACTAATTCTGGATCTTGAATCTGATCTTCCTGGGACCAGCGCACCATAGTCTGGGATATGAGTTCTTTCAGTGTAGCTAAAAGAATAAAATACATAAAATGTTACTAGCTATTACAACAACAAAGAATGTGAAAAACATCTATTATAGTAAAATACTAGACAACAGTAGACAATGAGGCAGTTGTAAGAGAGCAAAAGAACACAAGCAGACTGAACAGGATTTTTCAACTGGAAAAATAATTGTTAGATCTTTCAAGATAAGTGTGATGCTCTTGAGAGATGGAAAACAAGAAACATCTACTTAGCATTCAAGTCAATACCAGCATTGTTGGCAATGAAAACTTCTTAGTTGATCGTGACTCTAAGAATCATCCTTGTAAGTTAAATGCTATATTTAAACTTTTAACTTATCCTTCATTTCTACATCAAGATTTACAAAATAGCACTAAGTGCAGCACAAACACCTTTTCACTAGGAATAACTGAAATCTAATTTTATATTGTATTTTATTTTATAATGCCAAAGAAACATAATATTTTTGATGATCATCAGCCTAGGTTGGGAATACAGAAATTGGTAATTAAGTTTTCAGTAAACAGTTTATTGGCTCACAAGTATGAGTTCAATTACAGCAGAAATATTCATGAATGTGAGCTCAGCTTGCCAATCAATTTTGCCAGGGGGGAGGAGGAAATAAAAGCTGTTCTAAAATCACAAAACTGTCAGAAAGAAGGATGAGATAGCCACCTTTTTAAATCAAATATCCAATTCAGGGCCTAGCCAGGGTGGCTTGAGCAGCTTTTGCTGCTCATTCACTTGATGAATATTTAGCTATTTTGTTGTTCAAACAAAGAATCTACATTGTCTTCTAAAAGATGATCTACCTGGAAACATCTCAGAATTGTATGATGATGCAAACACACTAAGGAGTAGGAGATGCAAACTGACTTAGAATAGGGGAATTTAATCTGTATTTCCCATCTGTTTGGGGAAAGTCACTATCAATTGGGAATACACTTTCTAAAAAAAGTGTATTGTTTGGAACTACACAATGCATATTGCTTGAAGCAGTTCTGTTGTATACATCACACATTCAATGACCCCGAGAACAATTTTTCTGAGCCCAGAGTTTAGGAAATTTACCTGAAAACTAAACACATGTTCCAGTCCTTGTGCCAGCAAACGTTCATTGCTGATACCAAGTAGAACATGAATAATCACCTTCCCTCTTAAAACAATGCAAGTTCCTTTCCAGCAAAGTTACCTCTTGACTTTCCCAAAGTTCTTCCAATGGCAAGAACTGCCCCCTCCCAATTTCCAGCACAAAAGTGTTTATAGCTAGTGTATAGCCATTTATTTTTGTATCTACACTATCCTTTCACTTGCTAACTCTTCTCCCTTACAGTTTACTTAATGATGTATTTATAGAAAACCATCATTAATTTTCAGTTTTTGTTCAATAAACAGGCTCTTTTCTGTGGGGACAGATTCTGTATTTCATTAAGACAGCCCTATTCTTAGATACATGTTATGAATGAAAACATTAAACAAGCTTTGTTCCAAAACACTGTATAACTTGCTTTGATCAAAACAATTTCTTCTTTCAGTGCAAGGCAATCTCCTCTTCTTTGATTCTTGCACTAAACTCTTCCTTCCTAGAATAACTAATAATTTCCCATAACTTTCCAACTCATTGAGTGTCACTGATTTCTGGTTACATAAAATAACACACTAGTTCTGTCAGAAAGTCAATGATCTTATTAAAGAATATAATTACTTACTCTGGCTTTCTGATTGGGGCGGGGAGGGGATAAACATGGGATAAAGAGCAACCTGAAGTGGTAAACTCAAGGAAGAGTTAAGATTTTCTCCTGTGAAACTATGTTAGGTCTTTGATAGCTCAGGTGATGGCCCCTCTCACAAGGCTAAAGGACAAAATGTGCACAAATTTTTGTCTTTTTGTTTTACAAATCTAGTTCCTCATTTCCTTATTACTGCCAATAATATATATTTTTTGTTGGCTTGAAAGGAATATTACTTTCAAAATAATGTGATATTTTGGATTTTTTTTTTGATTGATTAGGGAAAATACCATATTATTCACTCCAAAGATATTTTCCACTTCAGCAAGAAAAATATTATTTGCACTGACTCAGTTATGAGGGTGATTTCATACACCTGAGTTAACCATCAGATATTTATACATATAACTAAAAATTATTACAATTTTTAGTACAAATACAATATTCCACAAGAAACACATTCTCATGAAATGAACAAATTAAAACCAAATTGTTTCCCTGATATTGAATTGTCTACGCAGAGGTTCCCATGTGTAAGTGCAACAAAATGGTCCTGTGTTTTTTAGAGCTTCTCTCTGGAGTTTTGAAAATGTCTCTGCATAAAAAGTGTTAGTGTTTGTTAGGTTTTAGTACCTTTGAAGGTTTTGATTTTTTTCTTCCGATAAGCTTTTAAGTAACATATTACTGTATGTAATTTAGGCTTTTAATTAATTAAATTTCACTTTTAGGCAGTATGGCAAATAGCCTTGGAGAAGTCAATTAGCCATGTCCTTGCATGGATAAATTTTTGGTTGAAAGATAAGAAACAGAGTGTAGAACTAAATGGTAGTGGTCACAAAGAGGAAGAAACAGCAGTGAAGTTCTGCATATATCTGTGCTGCATTCTGTGATGTTAACCACTTTCCTTCCCTAAAAGGCCCGAGAAGGGGATAAACAGATGCAAACAAGTTTGATGATACAAAGTTACGAAGGAGAGCAAATACGAGTGTAACTGAAAAAAAATGCAGAACTTAAAAGGACAAAACTGGGCAATAAAATGGTGATGAAATTCACTTTAAATAAAATCACTGTAAAATAAAATGAGGTAGGAAAATATAGTCCTCATTTATAAATAGAATTATGAGATGTTAACGGAGGTAAGATCTGGCAGATAGATCCATGAAAATCACAGAATGATAGAATAGTTGAGGTTGGAAGGGACCTCTGGAGGGCATCTGGTCCAATCTCCATGCTCAAGCAGGGCCACCTAGAGACAGTTGTCCAGGATTGTGTCTAGACGGTTTTTTAATATCTCTAAGAGGGAGACCTCCCTGATCAACTTATAAAAATATCAACTCAATTATCAGTATCAACTCAAATTCACTGGCAGTCAAAAAGATCAAATCAAAAGCCAAGATTTATTAGGAAAGGAATGGTTAAAGCAGAGTACATTATGCCATTATGTTAATCCCTAGTTCAGTCACACCTTTTCATCCAACACAAGAAGAGGCCATCAAATGAAGCCCAAGGAGCTTCATAAGGCAGGAGATAAGCCAAAAAGAAAGGCATTTCTTCACATAACGGATAACACAACCCTGAAACTCCCTGCCAAAAATGTGGCCAATGCTAAAAGTTCACATTTGCTCAAGTGGAGACTACGCAAATATCTGTCAGAAAGATACAACTGGGATATAAAAAGATAAACCTCTTTAGACTCAGGAAATAAGAAAATAACTGGAGCTGAAGATAACTGGAGACTGGGACAGCATTAAAGTTTTAAGTATCATATCTGATTGTTTTATTCTTACTTGTCCCTAGATAATCATTTGTGGTCACTGTTTGAAACAAGCTATTGTGTTGGATGGATCTGAATCGTTACAGCCCATCTTACCCATCGTATTATTCCAAAACTGTAGAGTCTGCTTAGTGCTTCTAGCTCCAAGTGTATAAGGCTCATTCTTAGGATTAATTTCTTATCTGAATATTTCTTAAAGATACAGAACTTTGCCGTCCAGTTTCTACTGCCTAAAACTAGAGACTTCTCAAGTTGCTGCTCCCAACCACTTACATGTACTCGCCCACATCTAAGCACAGCAGTACACTCTCAGGACTTCTAGCTGAACTCCTGCAAAGAGGAAAGCCAGAAACACTTGCAAAATTTGACAAACACTTTATTAATAATCCTTTAAGAGGCATTAGAGTTTAAAAACTCAGGAAATAAGAATATAGTTCTTTATAGGCTGCTCTTACGCCTTCTGTGCATCTTAGTTTAGGTTTAGCAGAGTCTGCTTAGAGTCTCTTTTTCTAATCAGATGTATTGTGACAGTGATCTGTTGTTTTCTTCCCTCTAATCCTTTCTACCCTCTTTTGCCCTATACTGAAATGGAGAAGCTGCTGTGTTTGTTGCACTTGAGGAAAAAGATCTCCTTGCAACTCAGCCAAAAGATGAGAATAGATGAGAACCAATCAAATGTGGTGATTCCAGCATGATCTCAACAATAGTCAGCAATAGTCTGATATTCTTTTTGACTGCTAATAAATGACAAATGTACTGTACTGCAACCAAACGTCCTGTAACCAAAATTTAAAAAACAAGCAACAAAAAAATGGAGTTAACAGCCAGTAGGAAGTCTATTGTAAGTGACAACTCATAAGTTAACATTCTGTGGTTTCAGTGTAAGTAGCACTCTAAGGAACAAAGTCTCAAAGGACACAACGTATGATTCTTCAACTTAATGCTACAATTGCATCTTTTTTTTTCTTGAACATGCAGTGAATATTATTCAACAGAGATCTAACCTTTTCACACAAACATTCTCATATATCCACACTAAGATCACTTTGAAAGATCCATGTTTCATTATTTTAACGTGGGAACTGAATTAGGGCATTTGTTCAAGCCAGTAAATTCTATTTCCTGATTTCTGTTCTAGGACCAGTAATCAAGTGTATACCTTCAGAATATATGGTCCTACATGAAAGATTTGTATTATAATAGCAGATACCCTCCCTAAGTTAGAGGCAACTGAAGAGCCATAGTTAAGTGAGCCTGATAGCCATAGTTTCTATTCCCAAAATGCATGAACAAGATCATTGACCTCCTTTAATTTCTACCTGCAGAAAAACTAAAGAGCAGACATATCACTCACTATCTTAAATAAAAAGTCTTTCTTTGCCATTTCTTGTGTGTAAGGGGTATTATCCCTTTTATCACACCACAAGCCTCTAGGCTTGGGGAAGGAGGTGAAGGGCAGGCCAGCAGATTAACCTGTAACAGAAGCTGGGAGCAATCCGAATACTGGGCATGGTAACATCGATAACCACCTAAAATAGTTGCTAATGTTTTTCCAATTTGTAACAAGAAATTGCAGTGCCTTGACAATCTTTTGTGCATGAGTCCCCCATATATATGCCTTATCTAAATTATGACCCGACAGTTACAAAAGTCCTATCATCATAACTAACACTAATTTATTGCCTCAATGTGTTTATTCTCTGAGTTCTAGCTTGTTTTTAAAAACAAATTTTACTAATTCATCATTAACACGAGTTTAAATTGCCAGCATTCCTCTCCTAAGATAAAAGTCCATTTGTGAGTAGATACAAATGCATGCTTAGAGAAAAGGAAGATTTTCTCTAAGAAAATAGTTCCCTCCTACGAATATTCACACCCTGAGTATGTATAACCAGACGCTCAAGGCCAGAGACTTTTAGCTTTGCCAACAGGTACATGCCATGCACACCACCACCCCTCTTCATGCATATAAGAGGACTGGGGTACCTCAGGCACCCATTTTCTTTCACTCTGAATTCCAAATTTCCTGGGGGGTAAAGGGGAAGTGCACACATGGACTACGTATCTCTCAGTCTCCAGCTACAGTTAGGTATATAATATAATATAATAAAAATATTATATAATTTTTCATTGGCCTTTGAATTACTTCATCCATATGCATATTTGTACTATGTGTCACTCCAAGGAGAAGCCCAAGCCTGAAGAGATTATCTGAAATTTCTAGAAAAACAGACACTGTAGAATCACTTGTCCAATCTGCATTTCTTGTGACACAAAGCTCCAGCATATGAAATACATAACCTGCTCTGTTCCAAGGACCAAACACCATGTGCCCTGAGGCTTTAGGAGTGAATGCTTCCTGATTCATGACAACAGAATCCGCATGAAGCCTGAGGAAGAAATGATACTTCCCAGATACTAAGCAGGTCCTACTACCATTAAAGAGAAAGCAGATGCTAACAGATGAGTCACTGGAGAATAAAACCCTTTTTCATGCAGTACATGAGATTATTTTAAGATTTAATGTATTTACAACCTAGTATCAAACTTAACAGACCAAAATAAGCTTTCAGGGCAGGATAAACCCTCTCCGGTGCTTTACAGAACAAGCAGATCATGTAAGAGGTGTCCTGAGTTATAAAATAGCATTGCTGTCTAATCTCATGCAACTTTGATGAAATGATTAAATCTGAAATGAAATTAACTGTTCCGGGTCTGTACAAGGACCTATTGCCAAACTGAGCAAATTGGAAATAGAATAGGAGCACTTACTACCATTGTTGGCTGGAAGACCAACCTCAAGTTACTTGCATAATTCTGCACATGATATTTGGATGGTGTTATAGAAACTATAGAAACTTAACTTCCTCCTGTGTTAAGGAATAGGGTATGAGAATGTACATGTACAGGAATACTGCTCAGAATAAAAAGTCTGTGATTTCACATGTTTTGAGGTGGTTTATGTGCATGTATGTATGTTTGTGTGTATATGTACTCTAAGAAGAGGTAATAGTAGGAAGGAATATGAACACTTTGTTTTGCTACTAGTCCCTCCCTGCCAGTAACAGAACCAGCTACAATAAATAATTTATTAGAGGAAGTAGAGCCAAAAGAACAAATGCAACATGAAATATTGCAGAGATGAAATAATAATGACAAATTGCTACTCAACTGAGAACTTGAGATAACTTCAGGATGTAGGACTTTCCTGTCTTCCATTTACAAACTCTCTTTTGCCCTCAAGTAGCAAAGAGGTTGAACTAACCTCTGTAACAAACATTACAGGAAGGTATCTGTAACATTTTTTATTTCAGTGCTTCCTCTAATTAAAAGGAGTGTATCTTTGAGACACCAATAATACATGCAATAGTCTATTTTCAGCTTTCCATTGCTAAAATGACTGCATGCAGTTATGAATTACGTAATGCACATGCATTATTTCTTAAATTGGTTAACCAACTAAATAATATTCTTTAAAGTATTATAAAGAAATGACCAGCTGCTATATATGACATCTCTCTGTGGTGGTTATGAATATGCTTGGTTTCTCCAAAAAGCCAGCATTTCAGAGAACCAAAAATGTTCACATACAGTATAGCACTTATTATAAGCTCTGGCAGCATTTACAAGTTAAAATTAATTGAATGAAGTAAAAAAAAAAAAAAGTTATTTCCTCTGTATAAATGTATATAACAAAACATATTATACCCTGTAAGTGTTCAAACACTTGCTGGATAATGCTTCTGAATATGAAGAAAACTTGCCAAAACAAATTCTTAGTCTCCTTTTCTGCTTGTGTCACGAATGAGGTTTAGAGGCTGTGGATTGCAGGTAGTGCAACAATTCCACCAGACACCCTAAGTAAAATAGAATTGCAGATGCCCCAATCTAGGAAAGAACTACAACAGCTTGTGAGTATGTTAGGATACTGGAGAAGACATATACCTGGATTTTCTATCATTGCTCGCCCACTATATTCACTCTTACGAAAGGGAAAACTCTAGGAATTCAGAACGTGAAGAGGCAGTCAAAACTTTAATACAGGAATTAAAAGCGTATCAATCACTAGGACCAGTACACCCCCACAACCCTATTATAATAGAATGGGGTTTTGCAGAGCATGGTACTTATTGAAACCTGTTCCAAACTCGTCCTGACGGACCAAAAAGACCTTTGATGTTTAGCTCGATTGTGTTTAAAGAGACAGAACAGAGAGATTCTGAGTGGGAAAATGCACTACTGTCTTGTCTGAGCAGTACAACAAGCTGAGAAAATACATCAGAAACAACCTGTACAAACCAGAAGTCCATTTCATTTACTAGAAGCAGTTCTAAAGGGGACTTCTCCCCCAGAAGGAATTGCACAAAAGCCTACAATGAGAAAATTGTATGCCTATTTGACAGGAATTGCAGAGGAAATAATATTAATTGGAGGACATACTAAAGCTTCCAAATTACAGATGCCTATAAATGCAGACCCACTAGCATTACAACAACCTTTTAAACGCTCACCTATTTTAAACGCACCTCCCCTCACCGAGGGAACGCCAACAGAAGGCATTTGGTTTACTGATGCCATAGCAAAAAGAATAGATAGCAAATGGCAATACAAAGCTGCTGCATTAAACATCAACACTGGCAAACAAATTATAGAAGAAGGTGAAAGTAGTCACAAGTAGGAGAATTAGGGGCAGTTGTTCTAGCAGCACAAAACAGAGCAGAAGTTATCTATGTCAACTCCTATGCTGTATGGGTGGTGCATTCCAGGGTGGCAACAAACTGGAAGCCCTGTGAGCCGAGCCTAATATTCCCCCTACTGATGAAAGAAAATGTCCAATAACATTACAGCCAGGACAACCTGTTATGGTAAATTTAGCACAAATTGGAACTGTGGCTATGACTTTAACTAAACCCTGGGGCCCACTTGCTTGGGAAGATACTGATAGCAGTGGTGCAAAACACAGAATCAGTACTAGATAGATTTTTCCTTCTTTCTAAAAGGGGTAACCTGTTCGGCCTTCCCCACCGAAACATCTTCTTTCTTTTTCTTTAACAGGAGAAGATGAATCTAT